>NW_015971655.1:349882-531304 GCF_000836435.1 Fonsecaea multimorphosa CBS 102226 | reverse complement strand
GCGTTGTTCAAGGCGTTGTTCAAGGCGTTGTTCAAGGCGTTGTCTGTTGCTCATCAATGCCATCTGTTGAGGAGTTGGCTTTGTTGCTGTGCGGGTTTGGGAGGAAGCAGATGGCAGGATGAGCCTGAGGGTGACCAGCGATCTGTTGAGTTTGGTGTTGCTCCCGCCTAAGCGGAATTTTAGTTGACCTGGTGACAGAGCCACCAATTCGGGCAGTAAGAGACACGATTTTCTTGGGCTTTTATCGGCACCCATCTTCGACTTTGAATTCTTTCTGATCGCCATATGGATTCCTTGTCGTGCTTCAAAGGGTCGAGTTGACGTGAGTTGTTGCTTGATGAGCTGCTGTGAGCTGTTGCTTGAAGAGCTGTTGTGAGTCGTTGCTTGAGGAGCTGTTGTGAATCGTTGCTTGATGAGCTGTTGTGAGTCGTTGCTTGATGAGCTGTTGTGAGTCGTTGCTTGATGAGCTGTCGTGAGTCGTTGCTTGATGAGCTGTCGTGAATTGTCCCTTGATACTGATTGCAGTTCTGTCTGGGGGAAACGGACGCGGAGATGTGGGAAGCTGGCCTATTTAAGGGATCTTCAATTACGGGTCCTCAGTGCCTTTAGGTCCCTCCGCGCCTTTCAGTGAGTCTGGCTCGCGATTGACTTGTTAAGTGGTGTGTGGCAATGTGGATTCAGTGCTGTCCGGGAACCATGGACGAGGAGATGCGAGAAGCTGGCTCCTTTAAGTGACCACCGGTACAGGCCCTCAGCGCCTTTTTGTGGGATCCGCTCGTGATTCACTTGCTGATGGGTGGCAACGAGGGCCTCTGGGAGTCAGGATTCAAAGCTGAAGAGATTTGTGACTCTCTCCTGGAATGCCGGCAGGAGGTTTGTTTGTTGGTCGACCACATTGATTGTTTGATCTGATACATGTCGTTGTGGTTGGCAAAATATGGCTGAGGCCCTCCTGTTTGTCTCAGTCATGGGTTCTGGTGTTCTTTGTTTGGCGGTCCCTCCCAGTGGTCAAGCAGGAAATCAAGACAACGTAGCGACGCGTGATGAAGCCTTATTTGAAGTAGAATGTTGTTCATGCTGGTCGTATCCATGAGGGTGAACAGTGAGGCTCATAGATACGTGCCTCAAACGGCATCGAAGCCAAAGAGACAACCTGAGCCTGTAACTGGAACGGTGCTCCATAGAGACCCATACTTCCGCATCCTGCAACCTTCCCGATTGCTTTGCCGCAATGTGCCAGTGGATTGACATTGTTGTCGGGCAAATAGATGGATGAACCACCGGTGTCGTGAACTCTCTTGCCTAATGCGGACATATGCGCCAATGGTTGCATCAACACCAGCCCAACGGCATTTGCAGTCCAGCCACCGGCTATAAAAGCTTGTCTTTGGTGATAGGCACAACGATTACCCATATTCCCCGTTCTTTCAAAGTGTGGTTGCCGTACAAGGCGTTGGGGCCTAAAGATTCAAAGTGCTGATAATTGCGCAATCCTCAACCCAGCCCACTCCGCATCATGATAGGCAACACCTTTGCTTGCAGACTCTTGTAGATATCCAAAATGCCCACCATGCCGGCCCACTTTTTGGATAGGGTGTTTAACAAGATCAAGCACGTCCCAGAGATCTCATGGATTCCACTGAAGTCCACTGGGCCTTCTGCATCGCCACTGAGCTCTCTCGAAAAGCTCACGACCGGTAATCGTCCGTCGATCGCCAACAGACAGTGTGCCATGATAATTATAGTCGCTTGGTGGATATAGTGCGCCGAAATCATGGTGATAGGATACATCCCCCAAGGAGTGCCCTCGGCGCTGCGGAAGAGCTTGTTGTAGAATTCAACGACCTTGACGGCAGAGTGGTAGCTCTCGCGCGGTATGACTTCAGTAATCTCTGGCCCTAAAATAGAATCTTTGGTGGCCGCCAGTGCTCGTAATAACAGAGGCTGGAATAGGAAGCAGATGGAAGTATCAAAGCCCGACTCGCATGTCATGCTGCCCATGCCAGGCGTGGCCTCGATGAATTGTATTTCTCGCCGCCACGCCAACATGGATTCGACGGTTTGCTCATACCACATCCGGGGTAATGTTGGTGCAATCGCCGGGAGGTACAATTCGCGGAAGACTTCGGAGCGGAGATATGTCAGTCGGTAGTAGTGTGAAGTAAGAATAATCTGCAGCGTGTCTGGATCGGCCATCGCGGCTTCATTCAACGAGGCAGGATATTCAGCGGTGATGATTTCTTCTGTCAGATCCGAAGGCCGACCAAGATGCTGGCCCATCGTCCGCTCGATGCAATACAGTCCCCAGAATATGCCGCGACGCTTCTTGCGGCTTTTTTCGTCTTCGTATTCGTCGTTGGTCTCGGTATGATAGTTGAGCTCCACGCTCAAACGACAGGCGAAATCCAACAGCTTCCAGATGTCGCCTTTCCGTGGCTGAAACAAAGTAAACAGAATAAGGAGCAAAAGGGCTTGAAGTGCATCTGGAGACACATCTGAAGTCACCTCTTCAACACACTGCAGACCTTCGGAGTAGTAGGCCATGGATTCGGTGTCGTACACGGAGTGATGCCTCGCCTTATTCGCCGAGGCGATGGCACAGATCATGGCAACCCGGAAAAACTGATGTGCTTCCTTGCCAGTGAGATACTTGACATTTGACCCATGGTGGCGCAAATAGGTATCGATCTCGTAAGTCATGTCCTCGGGGTCGAAGAAGGTCATCAGGGTATTGGTGGTCGACATGTACAAGTTGGTGAGCATCACAATCTCAGCCCGCGACGGTGTAGCCCTGGGCTGTAACGGCTCGGCGACCTCTGTGCTCTGGGCATTGAGCCAGAACTCAGGCCCAGCATAGTCTGGGTGATGGACCATGGAACCCAGCTTGGACTGAGCATGCACGAGGACTTCCACCACCAAGGCATAAGGCGAGCTGCTGCCCAGGAACTGCCAACATGTGGGATTGGCATGTTCTATGATGAAATGCTTGTCGAATGAAAGGTCGCTGGTGTAAGTGCCCCAATCGTTGAGAGGAGGGTCGAGATTGGCGGATGTCGTCGACGTGTTCCGTTCATGGTGAGGGATTTTGAAGGCACTGAGCGGCTCATTTGTCCCATTGACAGATGCTTGAACGGCACGCAGGCGGCCCAGTCGGGTCAAGAGTGAATGGACGTAGCTTTCGGAGCAGAGTCAGGCTCCTTTTTCTGTGACGCAGGGGGGTTGGGGGAAGAGTCGCACTGACCTTCGCGGTAGAGTCTGTTGCAAGGCATGATCAAAAAAGGTGCACTCAGCTTTGCCCTTTTGACACAGACGACAGGCAGGCAGATTTGTGTCGCACTTTCTTCTCAGACGACGGCATCTTTGACAGGTGGGCAATAGACGTGTCAGATCTGCTTCGGAGATGGTCGCGTGGCCTATGTCCATGCTGTGTTATTGTGACCGACCAAGTCCGTTGTGGCGGGTATTCAAGCAGTATACAACCAAGGACATGTGCGCTTTGGTAACACAGCCTTGCAGCACAGACCCGAATTTGGGTTTCTAGACTTGTTTCAACCTTTAATCAACGTCCATCTCTTGTAGCCATCTCAAGGGAGGGAGAGGTGACGGGAGGAGGAGGAAGCGCATTAGCCGAGGTGGGAGGAGTCGAGAAGAAGAGGCAATTTTCAAGGTGCCTGCTCGCCTGGTACGATGACTATTCGCCGTCGACCGTCCAGTTGCCGGGATGCAGACCGGGGGCATCAATGGAGAGCATCAATGGGGAGGAGACAGGCTAGTGAAGCGGCGAGTTACTCGGTAGAGGGGAAGAATTGGGAAAAGAGAAAGAGGAAAGTGGGCAATTGGAGGGGTGTCAGTGGTTGAATTCTCATCATCAACTGCGTGTTCGGAGGCCCCCCCAGAGGCCAGTTGAGTCAGTCACCCACCAGCTGGTCAAGGTTGCGATAAGGGAAGCCAAGGGAAAATCACTTCCAGGGTGGCAGGGTCCCGCGCCCTGCGCCCTTGCACCTCCACCATCCACCTGGCAAGTGCCTAGATACCTACCTAGGTAGGGATCTATAAGCTATTACCTATCTCACCTATCTACCTGCATACGACTTCGCCTCCCGTGATTCGGCCGTTGAGTCAAGTCCATCCAGCCCAAGCCATCATCTCATCTCAACTCTCCTCCTCCTCCCCCATCAGCATCGTCATCCTACCATCAACAATACCACCATCACCGCCACATCACTACATTCATCGGCTATTGAATTATCTACGGTATATACCCGATGGGGTTGATGCGAGGGCCAACACCTTCCCTTCGCCCTTGCATAGCATCTGCCCTGTCAATGCCCTGAACAGCCACCCAATCCAGAGTCACACAATGACCGAATGTCGTCGGTCTGTCCTCTCTTGCGCCCGCTGTCGCAGGAGGAAAATCAAATGTGATCGAGCCATCCCTTGCGGTCAATGCATCGCCGCAAAGTCAGACTGTACTGGCTTCAGTTCCAAGGACCAAGATCCCACCATCCCCAGGAGCATCGTTCAGCATCTTGAATCCGAAATTGCAAAGGTCGAAGGCGAGCTCGCTCGCACTGGCCACCTGGAAGAACTCAATGCCTCGGACATTCTGGCAGGAATGCCTACCAACGACGGCATCCCCATTGAGGATCCCGCATTACCCATCATTGATCTCCCCATCACCAAGCCAGAGGACACGCCCAAATTGACGCTCAATGTCGATATCATCTCACCTCCAGCCGCGCCAAGAGACACGATTCGAGACGAAGTCATGAGTTGTGGAGAGTTGCAGGCCATGATTTTTGCCATCCTCCCCACAGGTCCAGGAATCACCGACCTCATCTCGAGAGTCCGCATGAGCCTGACGCCATCGACCGCTATAGCATCAGGATCCCCCAGAGAAGCGCGCAGAAAATCCATCTCACGGGCTAGCCATGAAGTCAGTTGTACCATGTTGAAATCGATCCCGACTCCCATTCTGCGTAGTCTCATCAAGAAATACATGACCAGGGTCTATCCTATTTACCCTGTTTTACATGCTCCCTCACTATGGCAGCAGCTCGAGCGAGTTATCAAGACTCTGCAAGATATGCCCGACAAACATCGTGCCGTTCCGCCGTCCTTTGATTTTCTCATCATATACCTCATGCTCTCTATCTCGGCTACATTGGGCAGTGCGCGAACAGGCCACGAGGCCAAGCACATGGTCTTCTCTGGATCTCTATTCGAGGAAGGTATTCAACATCTGTCCGACAAGGCCAAAATTCCCTCCGACCTCGCCGGCATCCAAGTCACGCTCATGGTCCTTCAGTACGCGTCTATCAACCCGCGCCTTGCCAACGTCTGGATGTTGACTGGGGCTGCCATGCGCGCATGCTTAGAACTCGGCCTTCACCGCGAAGCACCAGAAGCTCTAAACTTCGACCCGCTGACTCTCGATCTTCGACGCCGCCTCTTCTGGTCAGCCTATAATTTCGATCGTGCCATCTGTTCGGCACTACAGCGACCCCTCTCAATTCCGGACCAAACCATCGACGCTCATTTCCCTACCATCCTCGATGACAGGCATATCCACCCCACAGGTATCGACCCAACAGGGGCTGAAACCAAAATCCACATGTTACGATGGGTCCACTTCCGTCGCCTGCAGAGCGCGATGACTGAAGTGCATTTCCAGGGGAAGCCGCTCGATCCAGGTCAGTCATGGGAAGACTGGCTTGCCTCGATGGAGAGACGTCTCCAGGCGTGGTACGAAGACTACAACGACGGCCACGAGCTGACAGAATTCACGCTTGCACATGGCTTGACCAATCTGCACCGCCCGTCGCCCCGAGTGCCTTTGCCCGGGCCCAGGAGTCTAATGGTGGCGTTCGAAGCTGCTTGCTCCAGCGCCAAATGCCTGCGTGACCACATCCTGACAGGCTTCTATCGACGCTCATGGCTGATTGCCCATCACGTGCTTGAAAACAGTATGGTCGTTCTCTTCTGCCTTCGCCACGGCTTTGACGCCATCTCCTCACGGTTCAATGCGCAGCAAATCTTCGAAATGACAAAGGTCTTCACCGCGAACTTCCTCGCTTTGGCCGCCCAGGGATGGAACGAGGTGTCGAACTACGCGGGGGTTTATGAACGCCTTTTAGGGCCGCTATTGGAATCCGTGTTTTCGAATCGTCCGCCTTCGCTATCCTCCTTTGGTCCGGCGCAAGATGCAGAACTCACGCGTCTCCTCTACCCTGGGCCCGCCCAGTTGGACAAACTCCGCTTCGGTAGTCGTTCGGGCTTTGAGGGCGACGGGTTACCGAGTTTTGATGTCGGCACGTTGAACTGGGAGGAATTTAGCGTGAGCGACACCAGGTCGGCGAGTGCGGAGGGATTCGTGGCAGGATGGGATTTGTTTGATCCCAGTGCCGTGGGAAGTGGAGGGCATGATTTGGTCTTTGGTATGGCTTAGGAATGCCATCCAATTTTACCTCAACACGACCTAATGGAGAGCCTCGCAGCAGGGAGCGAGACGAGACTACCGAAAAGGGAAGTGATTCGAAAGTCCAACATCTATCAATGTTGTCTTTCGAAGAACGCCAGCCTGAAGGGCACGGGCACTGTGATTTCCCGTTGGGGTTGTGCTTCCCACCTTGTCGCCCAAGTCAGATTCGACCCACTCTCTCAGCAACATGGTCCCATCCTGATGGTCATCATTCGATGCGGCCGAATTGTTACAATATATCTGACGAGAGAGTTACGCCGAGTCTTCCTAGCTCAGCTAAGGCTCCCCAACAAACGCTTCCCTTGTGCCTGCCGAGGCCGAGGCTTTCTTGGGCCCATCCTCTCATCGCTCTACACTCAGCAAGACCCGAAATCGACTCATTAACTGCGGCACTGTTTCTTGTTCGAAAGGGTCACTTGCTGGGCTGACGCTAAGGGTTTGGGCCGCCGCCAGATCCTGGGACGGAAAAGAAGGCACGCGTCGGGGATTGATAAAAAGCGGGCCGGCCATTGAGTGAATCCGAACCCTTCTGCGGCCCCGCGATGTCCACGATGCCAAAAAATCGAAACGCTTTGAAGGGCGTTAATAAAGAAATCCAACACTCAAAAAGTGTCGCATCCCTGGAACTGATTGATGCTCAGCCCATCGCATGGTATGTTATGCACCTGGTCCTTTACCGACGGGAAATCTCATCGTACCAATTCTTGAAAAGCGCAGGCGGGGGGTATTTCGGGACCGCAAAGTCGATGGTATATCATGATACTGTTATGATGGGGATCAGGTTTTCAGCCAGATAGATGATGATGGTTTTGTGTTCTTTTTTTTTCGTGTATAGTAAGCGAGAAAAAAATCTACAGAGTTGTAGCTTTATTGCGAAATGGAATCAAAAAAGGCCATTCATTCAATTACCTACCTAGGTACAGAAACCGCACGCTGGTTCAAGAAGCCAGCCAGCTGCGGATGCCACGAGAAGAGAGACTCAGAGGGGGAAAATAAGGGAAAGATATGAAAATAAAACATCGGAAAAATCAAAAGGAAACTTGAGTAGGATCCTGGATTTGTGATCTGAGACATGAACGATATTCATATGGCCTGCTTCCTTCCTTCCTTGCCTGCTCTTTGATCGATTTGATTCAATCTCAACAGCCCGATTTTATTTATAGCTGGGAAATATCGCTTCGAGTCTCTGGATCAAAGCGTCCGGCACGGTCGCCTGCGTCTTCCCCTTGTTCGTTATCGTAGAGGTCTCGACACCGTTTGCACTCTTGCCAGCATCAGTGGTGAGCAACTCCCTCCAATTCTTCACATCGTGCAACTTGACTTCCTCATCGAGCACCAGCAGCTCCCCGTCTTTCTCTTCCGACTCTACTCGAGGTCCTTCTTCCATCTCCGTACCTGCAGATGATCTTTCCTGTTTTCCAAAATGTATTCGCCTCGTCGTCCAGACCACCTCGTTGTTTCCACCCTCACTCCGCTCCGAGTCGGGAACTGCAACTGGGCTTTGCACTGTCAACGATTTTAAGACGCCACGGTTCGCGGAGAGTATGATCTCGTGGTTCTCGAGCATGCCGCTTGCAAACTCGAACCGGGGCGTCTGTTCGAAAATCCAGCTCGGCGAGGTAAGCTCTTGCACGCCGGATGCTATTGCGGAATTGAACTCATTCGCACCGGCTGCGAGGGTGATCTCGTCTGTCCCGGGCTTGCGGGCCTCGCCACCTCCGTACATCTTCCAGAACTCCCTTGTGATCGCTTCTGTGATCTCTGCCCTGACCACCTCCCTCTCGTGCGGGTTGGGCGTCCATGCGAGGTTCCCAACTTTGCTGCGCACGCTCTCCACCCCCTTGGCACTGATGAGGCCCCGACCGGGACTTCTCAGCAACTCGGAGATTTTGTTCACGTACGGGCTGGAGTAAAGCAATGTACCGTGATGTAAGGCTCGGCCCCTGGTCAATTTGTACGCACTGCCGCTGACCTTCAACCACTCGGCTGCGCCTGGCTGTTGCATGACAATGTCGTTGCGCTCGTTGACCCGGACGGAGCCAAAGCTGTATCTCCCGCGAGGTACACCTGACGACGAGGATGTAGATGCAGATCTAGCACTCGCAAGGCTTTCAAGGCCCCGCACCACCATTTCAGCATGAGTGCTCCTCTTGAACGTCTTGGTGTTCGGGACGATAACGGAGTAGTTCAGGTTTCCCGAGTCATGAAACACAGTGCCGCCTCCGCTGCGGCGACGGACGAGGTCGATGGGCACGATCTCCGGCGGCACATTGTTCTGGTTGTGTGGAGACTTCAGCGAGGCTGTCCTCGACGTGTAGCTCTCGCCGCCTCTTTTTCCCACTGCCTGCTCTTCAACAGGCAGACCCTCTTGCAGCCTCTTGAGATCCGCTTCGAGCCATGGATTCTGATTGCGGCCGACGACCACACAGGGTCTGTGGGTGTAGAACAGGAGGATGTGTGAGTCAGGATGAGACTTGGTGAGCAGGAAGTGCTCGATCGAGAGATTGAGAAACGGGTTTTCCGAGGTCAGATGGAAGATGAAGGGGCCCGTCTCCTGCGCGATACGGGACAGCTCTTGAGGGCCCCATACTCGATTTGGGTTGTCGGTGCCGCTGTAAACCCAGCGACGACGGATTGCGGTCAGCAGGTTAGCCTGTGAAGCTTTCGTAGGTTTCGTAGGTGGGCCAAAGGCCGCCCTGGTCGACGAGGTCAGAAGCAGCCATGGAGCTGGCCGCATTGAACAAGCAAGCCAAGTCGAGAGCAGCGGGTCCCATAAGAGGGAGAATCAGTGAAGATCGAAAAGTGCATCGTTGCGGAGCATTAGCATCAGCCGAGCCTGCCTGCGGACGGAAGGTCAAGCGGACAATCGGAACATCGTCGGAGGCTCGGAGGTTCGGGGGTTCGGGGGACAGCAAGCAACAACCACACGTGACCTCTTCTTTCTCCTTTTCCTTAGTCAGCCAGGGCCATAAACGGAATGTCAATGCTGCATCACTGCATATCTACCTACCTAGGTGGGTAGGTAGTAGGCACGTGGTAGGGTATCAAGCTCGCAAGGTATCAAGTCGTACTTTGGGGCCAAACACACTCTTTGCTCTCTCTCCCTCTCCCTCTCCCTCTCCTCCTCTTCCCCTTCTGTTCCTCTTCCTCCTCCGTCTTCAAATTCCTCCGACCTGCATGGACAACTGGCACAAATGGCTTGGCGCCGATTCCCCTACAAAGTAAGTGCTCACCCTCGTCTCCTGCGCTCCTCCAAGTCTCTAGAACCGATTTGGCAAATAGTGCCGGCCAACCATGTCCGAAGTCGATTCCCCGTTGTGGCTGCAAATGCACAAATAGCACCGAAGCTAATGCATTTGCGCCATGGCTTCCAGACCTCGTTCTCAACCACAGAACTTTTCAGGAAAGCCAGAGGGCCCCGGATTAATCATCGTCTGCCCGCCGTTTGCCTGCAGACACCGACCCGCCAGCATCCTCCTCGACATCCAGAACGCCCAGATTCGTATCCGACCAGGGCTCTCGCCAGCTGGTGCCTGACGCAGTGTAGAGTCCCTGCCTGGCATCAGCCACCCGATGCGCTCTTCCAGATTCGATCTCTTGATGAAGTTTTTCCGAGTACAAAAATTGTCTCATCACTTTCTTCGTGTCCTCCCAACCCAACAATCCCATGTCGCTGGATTGACTTTGATACTGTTCGCGGAACCAGCGCTCGTCTGCAGTGCTCACGGGATGCACTTGCTCCGCTAATGATCCTACATACAGGGCCCACAATCGCAGCCGCCGGAATTGCGCAGCGTCATCCTCTGAGACGCTCTCCGTCAGCTTCGTCCGTAGATCGGTCAGGAGCTTGAGCCCAAATCGCACCGGCTCCGGTGATCCCAGGAACATGGCCGTCATCAACGCCGTCGCAACGCAAGTGTAAGCCTGTGTCAGCGGCCGCTGGAACAGGTGAGGATAGATGGCTACATTCACGTAATGATCTGCCAGACGCGAGATACAGTCGAACTTGCGCAGTTGCTTCCATCTCAGCAGCTGATCATCGCTCGGGACATCGTGAATCTGGGTGTAGTCATGCGCTTTGAAAAGTTCCCGCAAGTCGGTAATGACCGCTTTCATAAGAGCATGCTCGACCAGCGGATCGATGGTGGCGGCGTGGTCTCCGAAAACCCCTGCGGACAGCAAGCGGGCCTTCCAAGGCTGACTTAAGGGCCCAGGTGTCCACTCCGAAGCAGGAAAAAGCGGGCGAGTTTCGTACTTGAGAGCAAAGTAGCAATCGCAGGAGAGGAGATCCTCACGGAACCAGGCATCCATCAGGATGACCCCGCCCGCCGCGTTGACGAGGTTTCGCAGCATCTTGAGGTGCATGCGCGCGACCGAGGTGTTGTCAACAAGTGTTTCGGACGAAAAGAGCTTCAGTATGGCTTTGAGGGTTACCAGGTCTTGCGTTCCAGGGCGAGCCACTCGCTGCCTCAGCTCTGTCATCGCCTGATCCTGAAAGTATCGGGATTGGTATGCAAGACTCTCGTCCTCAGTCAGGACGGCCATGGCAGCAGCGAGAAGGCTTAGATATGCATTGGCGTGACAGACGTCCTGGTTGATCAGAGCTGCATCGTCCCAACTCCTGGCGATCTCGTATGAGCCCTCGTCCTTGTCCGATTCTCTGGGCCAGCTTTGGGGAATGAACACTTCATAGGCGAATGCAATTAGGTTGTTCACCAGCGGAGTCATTGATAAGGAAGTCGCCTCGAATGGGCTTGTACCGGGGTCTAGTGGCCTGTTGAGCGAAGCCAATATGGACGTAGGATCATCCTCAACCATGCTCGAACGCGTCGATGGCGTTGATGTAGTTGACGTTGGCAGTCCGCTACTGGACGCTTGACCGGAGCTGATACCAGGATAGCCAAGCTGAAGGGGTTGCTCGGCCGTCCATGGGTCAAATTCAAACGGAGTCGTCGGGGGAATGGCTCTCGACTGTGCGGCGCGTGTTAACCGCGCCCTCTTGTTAGGATGCTCAGATGAAACTGGACGTACAGACTGTGTTTGCGGCAGCGATGGCACCGGCTGCTGCGCTGGCGGCTGCTGCGGCGCGAAAGAGGGTTTTGGCTGTTGTGGCTGTTGAGAAGGAGGGGAAAGTGGCCCCACGGGAACATTGGCAGACGCTCGTAGCTTTTTCGCTTGCTCTTGCTTCTTCCAACGCTCATAGCGGTTCATCACATGCCAGGATACGGCGGCATTGTGGTCTTTGGAGTCAATGTTGCCGGCGTCCTTGTTGACGAAGGAGAATTCGCCCTTGAAGGGGGCTGGCTGATCGGGTGAACGCTTGTCCTTAGACATGGATCTTTGATATAGCTGACGGGCGATGTCGTCCACCAGGGAATGCTGATACACGAGAGTAGTAGCCATCTTTCCGGCAGAGCGTCAACCCGGCTGTTTTGAAGGAGAGGGTCCATGATGAAGACGGGCGAGAAGGCAGTAGGCCGTTCTATAACGATTTCCAAATACTTAGCTGAGCATTTGGATTGCGATGGAAGCTATCGCAGATCTTCAAAAGGCCTCAGGTCCAGACACGAGGCGGCCAATCCTGGAGCAATGCTGTTAGGACTAACCCATAATTGCAGGGCAGCTTTGCAATTCTATTGGAGGCTGGCCGGGGTTTCAGGAGAAGCTTGAATGCGATCTTGAGTTTGATGGTCCATGGACGGCCTCTTTTTTTCTCGGAAGAAGCACCAGCTGATGCCCGCGCACCGCGCCTAAGGCCCGGAAAGACAAGCGTCGTTCTTGATGGAGTAAGTCGTATCATGTTTCCAGTGGGTGCCAGGCATGGTGCCAGGATATCTCGAGCAAATGACATAAGCACCTTTTCCCACGGAAAATGCGCCGACACACCTAGGGTGCTCGCAGTCCCATGGGAATCCAAATCCACGCTCGGCTCGAACCGTGGTGTTTTCGTTCGTGTTACGCCGCCGAGGGGATCGGGCGGATACGAGCGCCAGGAGGAAGTTATGGATGGTAGTGGATGGTAGTGGATGGTAGTGGATGGTAGTGGATGGTAGATGGTGTGCCATGTCTGCGCCGCAATGGCTTAAGTCAGACCCTCGTCATTCTCTTCAATCAACCCGGTAGTCCGCTTTCCTGAGAAGGGATAGTGGTGCCCTTAGCCCAATGTTCATTCTGTAATCAATCAGAATTAGCTAAGCCAGAGAGGAGGAAGCGTAGAGAAGCGACAACGAAAGAGAAGAGAGGGGCCGTGTTGACTAACCCGATCCTCGAGCCATTTGAATGTGCCGAAGCTACGCCGTCGGTCGTTGGTCTTTGTAATTGCACACTGCGTCCGTAGCAGCGGATGACCAATTCCCCGGGTTAACAGCACGGAAAAAGCATGGCAAGAGACTGGGGTTGTCGGCTGCCAACCCAACCCTCTAGTCGGCTGCCGTTTTCGCGAACAGTTCCTGCTCTTTACTGGATTGACTGTAGTCTGTAGACCCCGCGAAATGCCAATCTCAAATGACCTCGTTGGGTGTTTTTTCGGTCGATTGTCGCGCAGAGGAACAGTACTGAAAGGGCTGGATAGCTTGGCTGCGGTGGTCAATTTTCGGGTCGGCGGTTCCAAGGGGTCTTGATGATTTCAGTTTGCCCGCCAGGGCTCACTCCGTACAAGGACTTTTGTGGTCCGTGAGGCTGCGCACGCAGCTCATCCGTCTTGGACGTGGTGACTAGGTCCTTCATCGGCGCAGTCGCAAGGTCGGGCCTCGAATACCTCGAGATCACGATGACGTCGCCCGCATTCGAGGTTTGAGCCCAACGATTCTGCAAGGCGCAGATGCTGCAGGCGAGAGTACAGGTTGACCGAAAACTGAGCAGCTCTCAACCAAGGAATCTCCGGTCAAGGCCTGCAGTTGTGATACAATTGACAAGTCTGAAGGACGGCGCATTCTCTCCGCCGCTGGTAGGAGTTTTCCTCTGAGCGAGGTTTTGTAGACTCGCGACAAAAGAGTGTCTCTATCACGGCCAGATGAGTGGGTCTATTATATAGCCCTGAGCAATACCCCAATTGGGAATGCTGCCTGAATGTCTTTGTAATGCCACTGCACCAGATCGAGACACGAACAGGCTACAGACCTCTCCAGCAGGGAAAACAACAGCGCCTCTAACCAGACCGGGTCCGTACGCCGGGTGGAATTTGTCAGGAGCCCAGTACGAGCAATCGCGAGGCTCAGTCAAGCAACACGGTCCGGCTCCCCAGAGGCCACAACGCGCCCAAAAAAGGACACACCTCCTGCTATTTAGTATGAGGGGGGCATTTCCGAGCCCGATTTCCTTGGCCTCCAGCGGCATTGGATTCATCTGGCTTGAAAGCGAAAAGATGGGTGCAGTTGTGGTTCGGCCATTGTCGTGTTTGGAATATGCCCTGAGCGTGCCATTGGCACCGCTTACAGCATGGAATAAGCCACACCGCAGCCTGCACTATTGACATCTGGCTTGGTCGAGAAACTTGTCCATGGGTGAACTCCCGAAGATGAACGGAGTCCCCTGGCTCGTCTGGAAACAGTCGACTGCCGCTGCCCCCAAAGCGACCCTCATATTGCTGTCGGTCACCGGGAGGTGGTCACGTCGGCCAATTGCGTCCAACCACAGAGGCCGAGGAGCAAATGCCTGCCATTCTCAGAAGACAAGATATTGCCCAGATTAGACTAGTATACCATCTCCACATCGAACTCCCCAAATCAGGAAAGGCATCGCTATGTGATATAGTGGTGCAATAGATGCGAGGGTAACAAGCTTGAGATGGTGATCGGACGGCATGTAAGCTGGGGGAATCTCGTGAACTTCAGTCACAAAATCGTAGGACAGCAGATGAACTTTGCGAATTGATAGATATCTCCAATTCGTTCTGCTGCGTCTTCTTCGCACGGAGGGCAACCTGGCAGTCACTAGGTCACATCCAAGGAGAAAGGCATTGTCGCATAGAAGGTTGCTGCAAGTATATGGGAGAAAGCTGGCCTTGGGGAAGTCAACATTGAATGCAATTCAGGGCTTCGTAATGGCTTCGACCTGATGAGGCAGGCCAAAACAGAAGGCGAATTGAGACAACTGTATGCTTCAATCCAGACGATTTCCCTTCGATCATATCACCAACAGCTTGGTCACCTACCAGCAACAGTCATCGTTTGGCGACCTTCAGTCTCACGGCAGCTGGACAGCTTCTAGAATGTTAACGGTCTAGAATGTTAACGGCAGTCGAGAACCTCAGCGGAGTGGCAGCGGAGAAAGAATGCCATAATCTGGAAAAGGGACGCTGACACGTGCTGGAACCACACGAACAGCCTGCCAACTTGAAACAAAGGATCAAAGCCACTAAATTTAAAGTGTGAGCGGTTCGGGGATGGCTTTAGGGAGGCATAATGATGCGCATAAGGCGGCTGTCATATCCGCAGTGGCGCTTGTGGAGCGTGTCAGGCAGAATCCCTGTGGCTGATCGAGAGCCCAAGGAATCCATGCAGTCCATCTCTTCCTCTTGCAATAACTCCTACCAATATGTTTTGGGAGGGTGCAACCCTGATAGCCAGCAGGGATTCGTCCGCGGAAGCAAAACCTTGGTGTGCGCAAAAACTTATCAATGTCCATATCATGGCAACATGTAGATGTTACTCTTCTTACTCGCCACCCTTTTTATCGTGTTCGATTGGGCAGAAGAGGCCACTGCTGAAGGCTCTCGAGGTGGCATGACTCGTGAAATAGTGGATGACCACTGCAGTGGGTGCCAGTTTGGCTTGAGACGGCTTCGCCAAACAAGATGCCGAACTGTGCCGCACAGGGGATGGAGCCGAAGGTCCGTCCGAGGTTGGGATCAGACACAAGGTGGTGGCGGAAAGAATACTAGAGTACAGCGAAATCGCCAGAAATGCGGGGGATCTCTCATCAACCGCCAGCAACTTGCTGGGCGCTACCGTCGAGACTAGTTGTAGGAGTGTGAGATGGGTTGGGTGCGTGCCAGATTACCATAGCTGGCGGGTTCACAGAAGTATTCCGGATTCGCAGACAAGTAAATCAGATGTACCTCGTAGGGTAGAGGCATATTGGCTCCGGAGACTCCTTCGGCTGTTTTTTGTCAGTTCCATTTTGCACTGACGCAGAGGAGCAACTTCTGATAGAAGTGGTCTGTTTGCGCGTTGATGCACTAAATTATCTCTCCCAAAGAGTAGTAGCCGGGCTACCAGGAGGTGTCCACCCTCGCTGTTATTTCAGGGAAGGGTATAATCCGACTCCTTCTAGTAAAGAGGAAGCAATCACAGTGATTGGGACGGCATTTTCCAGCTTGAAGCACATGGAACCAAGCTGATCCACCTGTATGTGGACCTTGTGAATACAAAGTCCACCATCGGTGGAGGCGCTGGTTAGTTTTCCGGCGAAGGAGAAGTTCGTCTTCTTGAGGCAAATCCCCACCTCAGTGCGTGGTGGCAACGGTCGGAGCCTGACACATGTCTGCTGAGAAGGATTTAAACGGCCTTTGATTCGAGTTCACTTTGCCATGTTCTGCGTCCCGGTAGGCACCCTCAACTCGTTTAGAATGATGGGTGTCCAAGATGGACGAAAAGTGAGCCCTGAGACGTGTGGTTGGTAGGAACCCTGACAGTGCTGGATGCGAACAGGCAAGGGGGCTAGTTCCGGCAGTGTGCGCTAACCCATGGGTAGTCCTCCGCTGATCTCAAACGATCGCGACGATCGCATGCTCAAGGTTTGCACGGTCGAACTGGGAGCATGTGAAAGGTTCGGAGCCAAACCATGGGGATTCGTGTCGTTCTTGTTCGCACCATAGCCAACCACACCAGTTGAGGGCTCAGCTACTGTCGTTTGCCTCGAACTGTCACCATCAACACAAGCAGCATCAGGCTCCTAGGGATTTGTGGTGACGTTGCCAGAACGGCAGGGCCAAAGTCTGTTGTTAGGGTGCCTCTAGTAGTCAGAGCGGGCAGCAGCGGTAGGATTTGTTGGCTCAATGTGGCTTTCTCCTAGTTTCCGTGCTTCTTCTCGGCGGCAGATTCCATTCGCTATTCAGGCCTTGATCCCCAACCAGTTTGAGGAATGGTATGTTGAGCCCTGACATAACTTTCTGCACCCTTCTCCACACTTTTTGCTGGCCGTCATTCCTCGTACTCTGGCAGCCAGGAACGGCACGCGCCCAACATTCAGTCGCAAAGTGCTCTGTTTGCGATATCCATAGAGGGAACACGGAGGTCCCTCCATGTGCATGCAATTACTGCTTCTCCGTCTTGGAGTGCTGTAGAAAGGCACAAGAGCGTTGCTGATGGAGAGTACGGCATTCCGACATCATGTTCGATGTTTTGAGGGGAACGCATATGCACTGTGGACCACCAAAACAGGGTGCTTTAGGCCACCACGTACTCGGTAGACGAGCTGGCTCTGTCTAACAGGGTCAAACCACGCAGAATACAATCTGAATTTGATCAGAAGGGTCTGGATCCGTACTGGGTCAACCACTACCTCGTATTCATACTGCGTAGGTGGTCTGGAGATAGTTGTGGCGACTGCGCGTGTCCCAAAGCATCGCCTTGACGATAAGCCAAAGGACCCCAACTCGTTCTGTCAGTGCAGTCAGGCAAGGTGTATGCAGATTCATGCTGCAGTCTGCATGAGCTGCGAGTGCATCAGGGAGACGGCTGAATTGTCAACCTGCAGAATCGAGAACGTGTAACCCTTTCACGGGCGCAGAGAAAGCCCCGACGTGCCGGGGGTGAGAGATTTTTACTTTCCAACCAGCGTCATTGTCATGAACGAGTTTCTGTCTCGCACTGTAGATTCTTTGACTCCCTTGCACCTGGGGCCATTCTCTGCACCTTTTCCAAACTTGACACCTCTGGTCCCCTTGATCCTGAATGCGTGCGAAAGCGACCCAGGCTAGCTAGGATTATGCGAGTGATGCCCTGTCGCGGTGGGTGAGAGTAGCAAGGATGTAGAGGGACCAAGGGCCGTAGCGACGCAGGCGTCAAGTAGTGGCTTGTTCGTGGAGAGATGGACCATGGTGGCTGTCTGAGGCATGCCACTTTGGCGAGCAAACAATCCCAATCCCCGTCGTCTCCGTTCTGTTTTCGCCTCAGCTCCTTGTCTTTCTCTTGAGCCTTTCCTGCTTCCCTTCCGCAATATGGTTGTTGCTGGTGCACGGTCGGGTTTGTCGAGCTGTGAAGAGAGAGCGGCCCGCAGGCGACTTTCCTCTTGCTGTGGTGGCTGTCGGCAAAAAGTCTAGCTCCAGTCCATTTGCTGCCCACCACCCAGCGTGCCCAGACGTAACTAGGCCTGGGGCCACCAGCCCTGAATAGGCACTGAGATGCCGGCTAGGCATTATGTCCGGCCTCCACTGTGCATCAGTTGAAGCGCACTGGGCACTCACTGGCACTGATGATCCCACCAAAAGTAGCCCACCCCCTCCCTGGGCCCTCCGTCATCTTTTTGGCGGCACACCACTGCACTTGCTGGGTGCTTGGGCTGCTGTTGCTCGCTAGGTGGCTAGTTATCGTCCCCATCCGCAATCCAACAGACTCACCCACTGATCAGACTGATTGACACACTGACCTGACTGACTGACGATCAAACTGCCACTCGCAACACCCACTCTCTTCTTGTTCTTCCACAATCCTTTTCCTTTGTACCTCGCACATATCTCTTGAACAACTCTCTGTTTCATCCCATTGAGCAGTCTACTTCGACCACTTGTCGGGTTACCACACATTGTCCGCGCCCTCTGCATCCATTAGCGGGCTGTCGATAATGAGAGCGTCACTCATCCGCCTCCTCACCCCTCCCCGACACTAATTCGAGGCCCTCGCACCCACGACTCGAAGAGACATATCCTCCTTCCCTGGGTAGCCAGAGCTTGCAAGATCAGTCGAAGGGTCTTTCGCCCAGGATTTTGGGTTTGCCCATAACTGAAGTCGGCCTCGAACCACACACTTCCCTCTTCAGAAATTTGCCTGCCTGAGGCAGGTGTCTGAGGGGGAATACCTTGGTGTTCTGGGGGCATACAAGAGTTCAGATGGCAGTCACAAATGTTTGCCAAAGGGCTGGTGCTTGAGTAGAGGCGCTGTCGGCTGAAGTTTGAGACTGTTCTCTGCACAGTTTCTCCATGTCCAGCGCCCTCTTGACGGGACAAAAGTTTTTACGATTGATCTTGAAGCAATGCCAGACAACAACGTCGGCATAAAATGGGCTCCTGATCTGCAGCGAGCCTCTCACGGTGTAAACACTGTTGGACACGTCAGGGACACTGAGAGGGATAGTGGGACCGGTCTCAACGACGAACTGGCGGAAGACTTATCTCAAAGTCTCGGCACAGAATCCGACACTCAACGAAATACTCCTACCGCTCTTTCTGCTCAACGTCCGTCCGAACCAGTGGATGAGGATGTGTTCCATGAGCTAAACTGGAATTCTAAGTATGGGATCGCCGCGTCGCCTGGGTTTGCCCCGCTCAAGTCCCAGCAATCCCTTCCGTCGTCGACCCAGAATTCTTCAAGTTCATTGAAGGCTCTCGCCGAGCGCGACGCCGAGACGTCGCCTAGTTCAGCGGCTTCACTCGTCCACCGCGCCCTGTCGACCAAATCCTCATACGGCCAAATTCGTGGCCGTCGTCCATCTCATTCTAAATCATTCTCTACTTCCTTTTCAAACTCGAATCGTCTTTCCAACAACGAACACCCAACCTATCCTATCCAGTCATTTGAAGCACTTCAAGCTCAGTTCCATGCCCCACGGCCAGCGCGGCCTCTCCGCACGAGAAGCTCGCATCCGGCTCAAAATCTCCTGTACAACGAAATGTCCACGTGGACCAGACAAGGCCGCGAACGACATTCACCAAACACTCAAACCGCAATGACTGCAGACAATACTCCAATGTCGAGTCCAGGCCTTCTCCATTCAGGCGACCGCGTACCCTCAGCCTCGTCACTCAGCGACGCCGACCGTCAACCACACCATCTTCAACCTCCTAAGGAAACCCACACTGTCGAAATCGATCATGATCACTTCTCCGGTAACAAGTTTGTCAACAACTACGAGATCATCGAGGAGATAGGACGTGGAGAACATGGAAAAGTCAAACTCGGCAGAGACGTCGAGAGAGGTACCGTTGTTGCCGTGAAAATCGTCCCAAGATACTCTGGCAAGCGGCGACTTGGCCGTCTAGGAGCTCCAGAAGATCGGACCAAGCGCGAGGTAGCCATTCTGAAAAAGGCAAGGCATCCAAATGTCGTGAGTCTCTTGGAGGTCATTGATGACCCCAACAAAAACAAGGTCTACCTCATTCTCGAATACGTCGAAAAGGGTGAAATCAAGTGGAGGAAACCAGGGGTGCGCGAGATCCTGGCAGTAAATAATACCAGATTCGAGCAAGAGAGAGCAGGGGTCGACCTTCCTCTTGAACCAACAGAAAGGGACCTTTTCAGTGTCGGTCAAGCCAGACGACGCCATGAGCTTCAAGACAGAGCGCGTGCCCTAAACACGAACCCAACCCCCAACTGGAGCCTCGAGCATGGAGGTGAGGATGAAGAAGAGGATGAAGAAATAGCCGAGATTTCTCGTTCTGCGTCCCGACAGTTCTACGAGTCCAGCCATCCCAGCAGAACCAGTTCTCATGATGAGTACGTGGAAGGGGCACTAGCGGGTAGCATGTATGGCGCTTATGCTCCAGACGCCTATCGCGGTCGGACTTTCAGCATCGCCGCCAGCGTTGGCGCGCTCTCTCACATGTCATCTGAGTGGAATTTCGACGAGACCGACGACGAGCACGCTTATGTTCCTGCTTTGACGCTGGAGGAAGCTCGTCGAGCCTTTCGAGACACGCTTTCCGGCCTTCAATTTCTGCACTTCATTGGCATCATCCACCGTGATATCAAACCAGCAAATCTTTTGGTCACAGGCAATGGGACTGTCAAAATATCTGACTTCGGCGTCTCGTACCTCGGTCATCCTAAGGATCCTGAGGATCCTGACTATAAATTGACTGAGAAGGATGTCTCTGCCTTGGACGATGAAAAAGAACTAGCAAGATCGGTCGGGACGCCTGCTTTCTGGGCTCCTGAACTTTGCTATGAAGATCCATCTATGTTTGAAGAAAAGGAAGGCCCGAAAATCACGGGCGCACTGGACCTTTGGGCTTTGGGAATCACACTTTACTGTATGGTTTACGCCCGCTTGCCATTCTATGCCAGTGAAACTATGGGACTCCACGAAGCAGTGTGCAGGACGGAGGTCTTTCTCCCAAAAACTCGACTTGTGCCTGTTGACACGTCTCAAGACAAGCCAACCTCCGAGGTGCCAAATTCGATCAATAGTAACAAAAGACTAGACTATGAACTCAAATTCGAGGTCGTCCCTGATGCAGTACGCAACCTGATTCGTCAGCTCCTGATCAAGGACCCTGCGAAGAGAATGACGATCGAACAGGCCAAGAAACATGAATGGGTTGTCGAGGGCTTGCAAGATCCGTCAGGGTGGATCAAAGGTCCTGACTTGGAGAAGGACAGCAAAAAGAAAATTCTGGATGTCGACGAAAGGGAGATGTCGCACGCTGTTGTTAGGAGAAATATCATTGAGCGCGCTCTCAGCACGGCTGGTCGCCTCGCCGGCAATCTGCTTGGAAGAAGCAATACGCGGAAGCGTGCTCCCAGTACAGCAACGTCGGCCAGCCACTCGAGCGACTCCATTGCCTCGCCTGCAGGCTCCAGTGCGAGTACTGTTGGAAGGGCCGAGCGAGATAAGATTCGCGATACGCGTCGAGCTAGTCTGCGTGGCGACGAACTTCTGACGGCTTTGAAAACTTCGAGAGAAACCACCGAGCACCCATTGGCACAAAGTCAAACTGCCAGCCCTGACTCAGCCGTGCAGGAAAATTATTTCAGCGAGTCGTTCTCAACCCAAAAAGCTGCGTCGTCGGCTTGCACTCCAATAGCCGTACGTGATGAACGACCTCCTGCTCCTGACAGAGCAACCTCGACTGTATCCACTGCCGACTCTGTCAAGACAATCAGAGCTTCGCAAATGCAGCGATTGCCTTTACCATCGTCGGGCTTAGCCCGTGACGAACGACCTGTCTCCCTTGACAGAGGATTCAGAGCCAGGGTCGATGGGCTTTGGGAGGGAACTGCAAAGACTTTGGCGCGTATTGGGAGTCGAGAACGACGTGCCCCGCGAGATGACCGGTCACCAACATCCAGTCGACATTCATCCGAAAGTGACGCCCGAGCAGAACCCAGCATCGCCATGAGCACGGCTTCGGCTGCAGGTGCCATCGAACCACCTGATGTCCTTCGTGATGCCGCTCTGAACATTGACCAGAACGCCTCTCCGCCGACGCCACATGTAATGACTCAGGGTGAAATGACCCACGGTGATCATCGAACGTCATTTCAAGCACCGACATCGAGCCAAGATGCATTTGAACAAGCTCAAGAAGTCAATCAACGGCGTCATCTACAGGAGCTGAATTCTCAATTTGAAGCAGCCATTGAGGCTATGTCGAAGCCACAAAGTCTCGTGACCGACGAATGCCCTCCTTCTCCAGATGACATTGCCTTCCTCGAGAAACAGCGCACACAAGTCTTAGGTGAACCATCAGCGTTCTCGCTCGGCTCAAATGCCATTCAAGGAGGACCGTCTGCAAGCACCATCGCCTCGTCCCTAGACGGGTATGGAGCCAGCAGTGTGTCGCAGAGCATGTCAAATCCGAGTATTGGGGTCATCTCTGGTGCTTCTTCGCCCCCAGGAGAAGGCTTCTTGGGCTCGGCATCCACGGAAACGGCTAGAGATATGCCTGCCCTCGGCAAAGAGCCACTCCCTGAATTCATGCGGACTGCGGACACAATCACCAAACACGGCCGCCCTGCACAGATTGCGACCGGCCCGTCGCTTGAGCAATGGCAGAATAGAACCCACGACGATGACCACGACGGCGACGACGACTCCGACGACGGAATGATGATGCCGGCTTCTACAAGCAAGAAATTTTAATGTTCTCCCCATTGAGGGAAATCCAGTAAAACAAACGAACATCAGTGACGACACTTTCCACGCTCTTTCATAACCGATGAGGAACTTGGCTCGAATTTTCGATAGATACCCCTGCCTTTAGAGACAAAGCAACGGCGCGCCGGAGAGGGCAAGGGATTTTTGTGCATTGGCATTGAGCGGGGCTGGAAACAGGGAAGGCCTCCAAAAGGGTAGGGTGTCTGTGCTTGGGTTATGCGACGGTCCTGGCGGTCAATGTACATCAAACCTGCAGAAAAGTCGCATGCTGTTTTTCATCTCGACTCAGGGAGGACTCCATGTACATTTAGCTGTGTAGCTTGAGCTGGCGACAATGGGTTCACGATGAGGGAGGCTCTAGTGACATTCTCCAGGTTCGCCCTGGACCAAAAGGTGAAATGACAATGACGATTGCACTGAAGAACGCTCTGGTCGGAACGTGTGATAGCCTTTTATTTCTTTGTTGGAGGCGAGGCTGAGATTCGTATTGCTCCCTTGACCACGGAATCAAGGTTCTTTCCAAATGCTGCGCTGGACATCAACACTGCCGCATGTCTCGTTGCATATATATCGTAGACTGTATCAGCTAGCGCAACCGATCACTACCCTCTCTTGAAGATGAGGGCGCAGGTTGAATAATGGAGGGGACAAGAGGCAGGATCAGGCTGGGTCTCACGTGAGCGAAGTGAATTTGCCAAGCGCATGCGATCTACTCCGAGTCGGTACCAGTGCTTCAATGCAGGAAGCTGGATGCTGTACGAGGTACCTCGTCGAGCCTGCTTCGACATTTATTTGGTACATATTGTTCCTGGCGCCGCTAATTCTTCCTCTGTCTCTCTTTTCCATTGTGGGTTATATGCGCAGCGCCAACCAGGAGCCTGTCATACTATGACAATCCTCACATGCACATTTTCCTCACTCGTGCTCCCTTGCCCGACTCTCCGCTGTGACTGAATTAAAGTCACTGATTGTACTGTAACGGGATCCGCCAACCGCGTCCGGAGTCTCCAAAATGCAGCGGATTCTACGCATCAACCTCCAAGCCCGCAATCAAACCCTCAAAGCCACTCGTCGGAAAAACTATGAAAAGTTACGAGAAGACTGGAAAGAATACGAGACCCGTCTGGTCCAGACGGAGAAAGTGAAAAATGCCCACATCAAAGCCGAGCGCAGAGCCCGGAGGGAGGATTGGATCATGGGGCCTCTGGCACCGAAACGAGACGTCGGCACAAAGCAAAACTTCTATGGCACTGTGAGCAATCTGCTTTACCAAGGCCCAGTCTTTCCTCCGAGGGTTAGGCATGGGCCTAAGAGTAATGGGTGGGACCCTGTCGGAGGTGAAGGACTAGAAGAGGAACAAAAAGAGTGGGAGGGGTTCGGAAACGAAGGGAATATTGTGGAGGGAGATCGAGTTTGCATTGTGAAAGGGAAGAA
Source organism: Fonsecaea multimorphosa CBS 102226 (assembly GCF_000836435.1). Lineage (NCBI taxonomy): Eukaryota > Fungi > Ascomycota > Eurotiomycetes > Chaetothyriales > Herpotrichiellaceae > Fonsecaea > Fonsecaea multimorphosa. Next base: position 507,354 of record NW_015971655.1, on the reverse strand, counting down.
GCAGGGTTTGATCGGGCAGATTGGCAAAGTGAAGGATGTCAGTAGCGATGCCAAGGAGCTGAGAATAGAGGGTCTGAATATGGTATGAACATTGTCTTTGGGGAACGCGCTGAATCTTGCAACTTTGCATCTAACTTCAACTAGGCCGATGTTGAGATTCCGGAGAGCTTTGGCGAACAGCGCGAAAAAGTGCACTTCTCATCCCTCGAATTACCCATACCCATTGCCGACGTACGCCTTGTCTATCGCCTCACCGACCCTGCGACTGGTCGCGACAGGGATGTCATCGTAAAGCACATCCGTGGCGGCGCTCCTTATTTTCAGCGCGAACCTAACTCGCCTCTACCCCGACATACACGCTACATCGTGGGGGAAGATGTCCAGATCCCATGGCCGGAAGCTGAAGCTCCCACGTATCAAGCCTTCGAGGGAGATACATCGCGCTACGATGTCGAGTCACAAACCTGGACGCCTACGATATATCAAGCGCCCCTGCCCTCTCAGGAGATATTTGACGACCTGACAGAAGATGATAAATATCGGCGAGATAGAGCATGGCACGAAGATGAGTATGTGAGGATGAAGATCTTGGAGGATGCTCGTGCAGAGTGGTTCAAGGAGAGAAAGATTCAAGGCCCCTTGGCGAAGATGGCTGAGGAGAAACTCAAGACGGTGGCGCAGAGGGTTGAAGCAATGAAACAAGCCGGAATGAGTGAAGAGACGAGGAAGGTTTTGTTGGAGGAGATGAGTGCAGCAAGGGCAAGAAGGAGACTGAAAACAGCAGCGTGATGCGAGAACTCCGACCGCTGAACAGCATGGCGTAGCCAAATTTGGCGCCCGAGTGCTTGGGCTGTCGTTATATGGCCCTACTGTCTCCATGAAAGCCTATACTTGGATGTAAAATACACGCTCGTAGCGGCAAGTCTTGTCACTGCTTGGTCACGGCGTTTGTACATTTAGAATATTAGACACTCCCCCGGGACGACAGCATGGAAAAAGTTCCTGATAATGGATATTCAATCAGTCTCCATGTTTTTGTAGATTAGCTCGTCTCCTCGTGGGGACACACTCTGTCAGGTAACCAGACTCCCTACAAACTCCACGTTCTTGGCTTTCCCTTGCTGCTGTGCGGCCAACTGGGGCCACTGCACAAGAAAGCGGTGCACAAACGGCTTCAATAACCTCCCGCTTAAACTGAGCGTTTTCACGCGGGCCCAGGATTCGATGAAGATGGTGCGCATTTGCCCGGATTGCGTGAACTCTGCCTCGGAGCCAGCGGTGGAGGGGCTTGAAAGGCCGAAGAATAGGAGGATGATGGACGCAAGGAAGACGATAACCCCGGTTCCGGGTCCATTGGTCAGTATCAAGTCTGGATAGGACGGCGGAGCTTTGCCTCCAGGTTGTGATTTGAAATCTCGATGTGTGCCGCGAAGAACATTGAGGCAATCCCACAGACATCGAAGGCTTGTGACAGGAGTCGTGAGCAGGGACTGGTGAACACGTCTGGCGCGATGGACTGTCACCACGCTGTAGTTCAAGGCAGCGTCTTCGGGGACGAGCGAGGACGAGGACAGGTTCGATAGCATCTCGGCCTCAAAATCTCGGGCTTTGGACGTGGAGAAGTCATCCCCCGAGCTCACCACGTAGGTCCGCTTTGTGAAGTCGAGTTGCAGCCGACGGTATTGGTTCAGGATGTTGAGCATCTCTGCGGTGTGCCCTCCTGAGCCGAGCACAACCAACAAATGGGTCGGATTTCTCGACGAGGGCGGAGGGCGTCGAGAGACTGGTTGCCGGCGGAGCACCTGGACGAGCCGAAAGAATGATAGGCAGAGCAGGATGAGAAGGCCGGCAAAGATAAAGAGTAATGGTTGTTGGATTGGAGAGAGAGTGATGAGCGGCGTGAACATGGTTATCCAAATGATTGTACCACCTGGGAAGGAGCCTTGCGGTTGTTTGAGTGGTGTCTGATGAGCTTTCATTGTTGACGAGACAGAATCACACTCTGACATTTTTGATTGAATCAAGGCTTCTGTATCTGTTTCTGACCAGGATCTAAGCGAGGTTTCCGGAACTGAGATGCCCGAGACATGGTGAATTCCATTTGGATGTAATTAGCACTGTTCAAAGCAAAAGATGTTGGTAGCAAAGCATGGTCGGGGCCCTTGCGAGCAAGGCTGAGGATGACGAGGCTGAGCGTGGGCTGAGTGTTTCATTCGTTCGGCGATAGAGCCTTTATCCCCAGCACAAGCTAAACCCAAAGTGGTAGACAGTTGACTCCAAAAGTTTGGAACAAGGATGAAATGCTGATGCGTTGTCTGTTGACTCCTCTTCTTCTACAATAGATTGTTGGACGACTAGTCCATATAAGAGCACTCTGGCATCCCAATAGCTAGTGTTACCAACCATGCTAACGCCATCATGCCTGTCACACTCCGCCGGCGCCTGGATTGTCACTACTGCGGACGCAGATCGAAATTGCCAGCGGGGGAGAAGCCCGGTCGCAAGTTTCAATGCGAACACTGCCTTGCCGTCAATTTCTTCGATGAGGTGTGTGCATCCTCCGTTTCGGAGACGTTCTGTCACTGACACAGGCTCTAGAATGGCGAGATAGCAGATGTACCCTTGGAAGAAGCTGCCCCTGCTCAGCGCTTCGCGCAACCGGTCGCCGCAAACCCTCTTCCTGACGACAACTTTTCCTCCCAAGACTCTGTATTCTGTTCAACATGCCTCAAGAACCAGCAGTTATACACCTACAACCTCTCCCAGTTCCTCCCAGATCCTGAGCACCCAGAGTACGACAAAGTGGAGGCCCAACTCCCAGAGTACAAGAAGGGACTCGAACAACGCTACCCCCAGTGTTGTGCCAAGTGCGAACCTAAAGTGAGGGCGCAGTTGCACAAGGCGACCTACAATGCCAGAAGCGACCACCTTCGACGGGTCCTGGAAAGATCACGACAAAGAAGGGTTGCCAGTCGATGGGGTTGGAGAAGTCTTCTTCTCAACGCGGCGGGGTTGGGTTATACCGTCAGTTTGGCTTTGCAAGTGCTCTGGCATCTGTACGGCTCTCAAGTGGTCGGCGGGTCGCCGAATCAAAAATCCAGACCCTTTGAGTGTTTCTCCCAATGGCACTATGTGCCCGAATGCTTCGAAATGATGGAGCCCCTTGTGGGACTTTCTTTGGTTCTTGGACTGCTTTGCATCTGGTGGAATCCAAAGTGGCAGCACAAGCTGTCTAACAGTGAACGGCAGTTGTCGGGTCTAAATGAGTACTACCTGGCACAGTTTCTCCTGTTGGGGCTGAGGTTCAGTGCCTGGATCATCCTGCTTCACAGCCCTCTGTCATTGCGAACGGCAGCAATGCTGCATGCTTGTTTCGCGGTCGCCATCACCGTGCTTGCAGGATGGTCCATTTTTGGGATTACGACCATCACATCCGGCCCTCAGATCAATTGGCACGATGATCCAGCCCCGTTGCTGTCAAGCAGTCAATTTGTGCCACCACCCCCTTTTGAACAACAAGAAATACAACAGCCACCGAATCAGCCTTTCAACATTGAAAACTTGGCAACACCCGGAAGACCCGCTTATCAGTCATGGAATCCTCCCACTCCCCCGCCAGATGGTGCCGAAGCAATGGACTGGACACCATCCCAGCCAACATTCCAACCCGAGCTCAAGCAGATTCGGTACACAGCAGCCGACCCTACGCCCTTCCATGGCACATTACCGGCATTGAATACGAAGGGAGTCCTCAAAAACCAGAATCAAGGGCGAACTGATAGAGAGGCCATAGGTCTCCCACCAGGGTTCTTCGACAAATCGCAGAAGTCGTTGTTCCCTGCTCGTCAAATCGGAACAGCTAGCGAGGCCATAGTGCAACCAAAGTTCTTCGGCCACGAGCGGCAGGTTGATACGGGGCTGGAAAGCATCTTTGACACAGTCTTCTCTCTCCAGGATTCGTCCTTACACCGAGCCGAACCTAGGCCAACTTCGGATGCAAAGCCTTTCAGAGCTGCACCTGCGAAGGAGCCTAGTCGCCGGCAGCCAAGCGAGCATGGAACTCTACCCGCGTTGAAGCTCTTCAGCTGCGTGTCGATCTTCTCACTCATAGTAGCCTTGGCTGCATGGATCTTTGAAGCTGCCATCAGATCTAAGACTTCCCAATTTGGCTACTACACCGTCCTTCTCAGTGTGGTCGTACCATTTGGTCACATCATAATCATTCTTTCTTCGCGCCGTATCCCTGGTCAAACCTCAAATATACTTCTGTACACTTTCGAAGCAAGCTTGCTGATCGGAGTTGCTATGGTCCAGGACCAGTTTGGCGAACTATTTCGGGATCTTTGGGACAAGCTTGCCATTGCCGTCGTGGCTCTCTTGCTCCCGCAGGAGTTTCTGGCACTGACTCGATACCACTGGGCGTCTCAACATCGCACCCAGACCGGTTTACATAAATACGTTGGGCCAGAATCGTTCCCTGAGCCACTGACACAGTCTACGAACCTACACCTCAGCAATGCAGCGGCACCAATGCCTCAGCTTACACGAACCTCTTCGAGCGAGTCGATTGAGAGCCAACAGTCAATACCCACGACTATTGATACCGGGCCATGGGAGACGCCTCGAGCCGACAACTATCGATTTGAATACTTCGACTCATCCAAATCTCCATCGTTGTCAACGAGCACAAGATCTTCAGTAAGTCGGAACCGCCAACCACAAATCCAGAATCGAAACATGACGGACATGGACGGTCTGTCACTAAATAGAGACAGTGGGGTTCCACAACCGAAACAGAGCACAGGTATCACAGATACGCTGAGCCGGATGGGTCTTGGGTCTTCGTCTGGGTCAAACATCGCGGGGCCAAGAACGAGGCGGAAATTTTAATGTGCTATTTTGCTCCAGAGCAAGTGTATGAGTTATTATGGTTTCGTTTGGAGGCAGTCTCATTGCATGTGGCATTCTAAAGCATGGAAAGATTGGATAGCAGAAAGCGACAAGGCGGGACGTCGTATGGCATAGCGTATCATATTATGAACTTTTCCTCATTTCACAACCTAGAGACTGGGATTCTTCATGACAAGGTGGGATTTTTCGAGACCCGAAGGGCGGAAAGACAAAACGACATACTGCTCAACACCCGCCGGGCCCAGTTTATTTCGCCCTGAAAGCGTCTTCATCTGTCCCGTATGGCACGATTCGAAGGCCGCCCAAGCGCAAAATTCGAAACACGGGAATGTATGTAGTCCATTGCCCCTGTCTGTTCCCAACGCCGTGAAAATGCTCATTGCTTTGTATTGCGTGCGAGAACCTATGTCAATTTCTGCTTGATAAAGAACGATCTCAGATGTGACAGCTGCCAGGCGCATGTGACGCCCAAGACGCCCAGCTGGATCAACGTCCACCGGACGATTCTCGCGTTGACGGCTTCGCTTTGGTCGCGGAATTCTGCTTCTCGTTCCTAACACACGCAGCGTTTGGGATCAGCGATCTAACTCTCCACGCAAGACTAACGACGGCGCTGTAGCATTGTGACTTACTCTTTGAAACTTCTGCTCCCGCCTGATGTCTTGCAGTCTGCCGTTCAACTCCCTCACTTTACCAACCAGGGTGTCGATCTTGCCCTTGTCCTCACTCTCAATCTTGCTCGTCTCCCCGATCGCCATGTCGACGGTCAATTTCACTCCTCCCAATCCGTTGCCACTGGTTCCGAACCATCCACCCACACTGACCGCTGCGGGTCCCGAGGGCGTAAAGCAGAGTCTGTGCAGGCCTGCGTCCGCGGCACTGAATGTGAATTTCGACATTTGGTCCGAGGACTGCGTTGTCTGTGTCACGACGCGGTGGTCGTTGTCAAAGGTCTCTTCGACGGTGAAGTGGATGTTGAGGTCGGGCGTGGCGGAAAAGGTCTGCGTCTGAGGCGAGTAGGCTTCGGATTTGTATGTTCCTGCATTTTTCCAGCGCCGAGTTAGTGTCTTGGTCGCCCTAATGTTCTTTTTGGTCTTCAATGCTGGAAGCAGACTCGGATCGGCCGACTCCAACAGCGGTGACGCGATATTTGAAAGACCAGAACACCGAACTAGTGCATCAATCGACTCTCGACGTACCAACGACCAGCGTGCCCTTTGGCAAATCCTCGTAGAAGCACTTGGGCGTCGTGCCATCGAGATAGAAATATAGGGCTTGGGTCGAAGGGATGAGGACGGATGTGACCGCGGCCAAAGCGGCAAGTAAGGATTTCATCTTGCTCTCGATCCTCCAGTCGTCGGAGTGAAGCTGGAACGCAGGGACTGGCTCTTGAAAATAATGACAAGGGCGCAGAAAAGTCGATTGAACAAAATGCCCAAAATTCAACACTAAAGGGACGCACACTTGAATGCGGAGTGCAGGCCCCTTTTTCTCGGGGGACGAGGCACGCGCTGCTTTTTTGCTCTTGAACTCACCAATTGGAATTCAACATGTGTCAGGGTTGCGCAGCCTTGCAGCCGTTGTCAGCCTCGTCTGTCTGGTTCAAATGACACTAGAAGTCACGTGCGTGGTCATTTGAAATATGTCTTGAGTCACTCTCTAACTGCACGCATCTTGCCTGTGTGCACTTTCCTCCTGCTTTCCACTTACCTGGTGTGTACGCTCCACAAAGAGTTCGTCAATGGGCGAACCAAACCCGTCCTGGATTGACGAGATCGCTGTACACTAGATCGACCTCGTATCCCCGCGACCAAGATGGCCTCCACGAGCGACATTCGCGATATTATGAACTTGGGCCAGGCAAGGCCCCGCCAGCCTGCGCCCAAGAAGAAAAAACACATCGAACCTCAACCGCGCGTCACTGGTGTGAAGCGAGAAGTACAAGCTCTCATGGGCGACTCGGTCCCTCCTATTGCCATCGTCGAACAGCGCTCCTACAAATCAAGACCGTCCATCTCGCAGAAATTGTTCAAGCCGCGTCACTGGGAGGAGAGACCGTTTGTGCATGGCGGAAGAACCGATGGGTTGGTGTTGAGACACTGGAAACGGTCGATTCCTGGCTCCAACGCCCGCGCCGCAGCGGCGGCGGCGGTCGCGAATGGCTCGGCAGATGTTGAAATGACGGATGAATCAAAGGCACCAACCCCAGCGATCCAGGAACTACGATTTGAGGAAGAGTACCCGTCGCACAAATGGAATGTCAAGGTCCAGGTACCAGCTTATACGGATGAGCAGTATGAGAACTTGTTAAGGTCGGAGGACTGGACGCGGCAGGAGACCGATTATCTCATGGGACTATGCCGTGACTATGACTTGAGATGGATCATCATCGCCGACAGGTACAGCCCACAAGACATTCAAGCTCCCCAGCCGGCTGCTCAAAACGGTGAGGCAAATGGCAGCGATCTTGTTGCGAAGCCTCATTACCCTCATCGCTCGATGGAAGCTCTCAAACAACGATACTATGCCATTGCCGCAAAGCTGATGGAAGCGCAAACACCCGCGAGCACAATGACCCAGGCTGAATTCCAACTCTGGGAGAAGATGCGTAATTTTGATGCCAAGACTGAGACAATGAGAAAAGCCATGGCGGAGAAACTATTCGAGCGCACCAAAGACGAAGCTGATGAGGAAAGAATCCTCCTTGAAGAACTTCACCGCATCACCAAGAACGAGGACGACTTCATCAAAATGAGACGGGATCTTTATGCGAGGCTTGAACCTGTGGCGCCTATCAGAAGAACTGAAAGGGGCGAGGAGCAGTCTACTGCCATGTACCAAACTTCCGGGGGACTTTCTATGCTACTGCAGAGCCTTCTCGCCAAAGAGAAGAGGCTTAAGCGACCTCCTGTACCTGGCGGCATCGAAAACGGCAGCGCTTCCACTCCCACCGAATCGCAGAGATACGATAAGGGCAGACACCCAGCCCAGTATAATCGACGAGATACTACAGACACTCAGGCTACCGAAGATGTATCTGGCGCGCAAAAGAAAGGCTCAATGTCTCAACCCACCGTTAGAGCCTTGTCATCTCAAGAGGAAGCACGGTTTGGTGTTTCGCATCCACAAGAAAGAATTACGAGTGGCGTGCAGTTCCGCCATGAGAAGATCAACCGCCTCACTATGGCCAAGAGCCAAACTCAGACCACCAAGATTCAGGCCGCGTTGACCGAACTAGGCATCCCGCCTCGTTTGCTCATGCCCACTGAACGGGTATGTCGAGAGTTCGAGCGATTGGTTACCGAGATCAACGTGCTGCTTGATTGTAGGAAGGTCAATGAAAAGATTGCGACTGAGATCAAGATTTTGGAGGAGGCCAGGCGAATCAGGTTGGGATTGCCAAAAGAGGGAGAGCAGCCTACTGCGTCTTCCGACCCAACACAGCCTTCCTATCCTACGACTGCAGATGCAATGGAGGTTGATGATTCTGGAGTGGCAGATGATTCTAAGAGTGGAGACATTAAGAATAACTCAATGGCTGTGGCTGAGGAGGATCAGGATGCTGAAGCCGAGGATGATGTCCCTCCGCAGAAGGTTGATATGAAGAGCTCAGAGGGTCAAGATGGGAAGAATGAGAGCTCTATGCGAGTAAATCAGCAGGTGGATGACGCCGATGCCGATGCAGACGCTGACACGGATCGGGACGCAGCCCAGAAGGGTGCTTCCAAACCGGTTGAGGATCAAGAAGAAGAGAGCGAAGGCGCTAAAACAGGTGAAGAGGACGAAGATGAAGATGACGAGGAGCAAGAGGACGAAGGAGTCACGGGCGTCGATGAGGAGGAGGAGGAGGATGAAGATGATGACGATGCTGAAGAAGGTGCAGACGAAGCTCAAGCTGACCTAGATGAAGAGGATGAAGAGGACGAGGATGCCGATGCCGAGGTTGCGGCAACCCCGCAGAATGAGAGCGACGCGGAAGAGGATAATGGGGATGAAGACGAAGAGGATGAAGATGAGGACGATGAGGAGGAGCCAGAAGTCGAGGCCGAGGCCGAATCTGACGAGGAAGAAAGTGCCCAGGAGGATGACGACGCGGGCTCAGACGACGAAGAGGAAGCCGAGATAAAGAACCAAGACGAGGATGAAGACAATGAAGAAGATGGTGCCCCCGTCGCTGCCGCAGCCGCAGCAGCAGAGGCTGATGATGACTCGGATGATGATGCTGAGGAGGAGCCAGACGAGGAACCACCAGCAGCAGCAGCTCCCAGCGCTCTACCACCGCGCGCGCATAAGCGCTCCGCGAGCGTCATATCCGCGGCCAGTCGTGCGGGAAGTAATCGGAGTGGTATTGGGAGGAAGAAGAGACGGTGAATACTCTAGGTAGTTTGGGTGCTAAGCTCGATCATGTTGAGAGTCGTCTGGTTCTGATCGAACATTGCCTATCTATAGTCCCACTGCCGCAGGGTGGTTGTTTCGTCGGGCGTACCAGCTCTTCCACTTTTCCTGAGCCGCTCAGCTCACTCAGGGTGTATCCGATCTCCCTCCTCTGTTGTCCTGTTGTATCCTGTTGGCCTGCTGTATCCTGTCGCAGGCGAAAAGACAAATCATCACATTTCCCATTCCCACAATTTCTCTAGCTTGTAGGACCCAATTCCACTTCCACATCCCTATCCATCTTCCCATGCGATCCCATCAGTACTGACAAGAGTCCTCTTTGTCATCATCATCATCATTCATCATTTGGGATCAAATAATCCTCTTTCCATCTGCATTTCCCATGCCATCTCCTTACTCCTCCTCGCTGACCTCGCTCTCTTCATCCTGCCAGGTAATCTGCTCTGGCTGTGGATAAGGAGCCTGTGCTGCCTTATTGTTGTCGTTGCCGTTGTTGCCGTTGTTGCCGTTGTTGTCGTCGTCCAGCAGCATAGCGAGAATGCCCGCCACATCGTCGTCGTCGACCTCCAACTGAGAAGAAGACGAGGACTGAGGGTCCTCGCCGGCGTTCACCGACGGGAGGTAATGACCGTCGTTGTGGTCGATAACTTCCAAGTCGAGATCTCCCAGGCGTGCGGCTTGATATGCCTCGTCTTCTTCGGATTCGGATTCGTATGCAGCTTCCATGGCGGGAGTTTTGGCTGCTGAGGTGACACCGCTGGGACCCGCGATGGCGTTGCTGTTTCCGCGGGCGTTCGTCCGCTTTGGTGCCGCAGATTTGGGTTTGGTGACCTTGGCAGGCTTTGGAGCCTTGGTAGCCTTGGGCGCACGCTTTGGAGCTGAGGCGGGTTTCGGAGGCTTCGCGGCTGGGGTGGTTGTTGCGCCGTTAAAGACGGCAACGGCTTCACGGAATCCTGTCCCGGCAGTTGCAGAAGCAGCTTGTTGACGCTTCCACTCTTCTACAGGATGAGGAAGATAGCCGGTTGCCTTCTTCAAAGCATCGTTGTTGCTTGGTTGTATCCAACTATAGTCGGACTGTTTGCGTTTTTGACGCTTCGGGGCGCTGGTCGGTTCGACTTCGGAAGGCGGCGTTGCGAGTGGTGCTGGACGTTTCGGGGGTCGAGTTGCAGGGGCTTGGGAGCTTCCTGCATTGGCCGATGGGGCTTGGGTCGCTGGTGGAAATGCCGCGGTAGTTGTTGTGTTCCCTTGTGGTTCTGTCTCTTGATTAGGACGAGTTGTGGCATGGTTCGGATTGATCGTTCGCCGGTCAGGTTTGCTGCTCCGCAATGATAGCTCTTGCTGAGCAGCATCGGCCAGTAACTGTTGAACTGTGTACTTACCAACAGCCGGACGTGGTGGCTGTGGATTCTCGACGGCGAGGCCAACAAAGTCGAGAGCAGCCTGTTCGACAACTGGAGCTAGTACCGGCACACGGTGGTTGCCGTGGGTTGGACACAGGTGGCAGAGGTCTCCTTTGACGACTACACCGCGGTACTGCTCCCTTAGTTTTTCGATTTTGGCTTCATATGTCTGTTGGAGTCGTGACTTTGTTTCGTGATTCTCCAGAACCGCACGCTGCGTGGTGTTGGGAATTACTGGAAACAGTCTGCCGTTCGGGCCGATCATGAAGTCGTACATGCCTCGAAGCGTGTTGAAGAAGTCTTTGACCATCATGTTGTCGTGGTGCAGCTGTTGGTTTTCTTGTCCCAGCGTCTGATTGTGTCGTTCCAACGTCTGTTTTTGTTGGACCAGCGTCTGATTGTGTCGTTCCAACGTCTGTCTTTGTTGGACCAGCGTCAGATTCTGTCGTTCCAACGTCTGTTTTTGTTGTCCCAGCGTCAGATTTTGTCGTGTGAGTGCCTCGATCTGCCCTTGAAGCGCTCCGACGTTGTTGGCATGCTCTTGTTGGAGCCAAAAGAGCCTGTCCTGATGTAGTCGGAGTTGAGTCTGCAGGTTGTTCATAGCGTCCTGGGTTTGAAACAGTCCGCTGGTGGTATCCTGCTGGCCTTGAGGAGGGAGAGCGCCTCCTTCAAGGTACAGGAAGTCTGGCAACTCAAGATCAACGCCCTCCAGCTCGGGCAAAGTGAGATCCATGTAGGGATAACCGTTATCCACTACGTTCTCGACGAGGAGATCCTGCATGCTGACAGTGCCGTTCATGTCGAAGCTTCCAGTGTAGGCCATGTTGAGACGGAGGAGGGTGCTGTTTTGATGTTTGTGGTGCTTGGGGGTTGAGACTGAGGATGGCGCTGTTTTGATGTGTTTGGTGTTCGGCTAAGATGTTGTGTGGACAGTTGAAGGGACGAAGGGAGAAGAAGTCGATTATGGAAGAGACGAAAACAACTTAAGCAGAGAAGGGACTGCAAGAGCGACAAAAAGGGCTGCTGCTGCGCGAAGGGCCTGCACCGCGAACCAGACGCTGGACGTGACGCGAACCAGACCGGAACGTTCTGCAGAAAGGCTGTAGAGTTTGGTACTGGGCGCAGTCCATGGTTCAAGAGCTAGACTGTCACAGTCAGTGAAGTGGTTCCATACTTGGGCAAAGCAAAAGCTCACCTGCTAGCACTGTCACTTGCACCACGCTGTCGTGACAGTGGCCACCAGCCAATAGCCTAGCAGCAGTCGACGGCATGTCCAGTCACCTAGTCACGCAAAACCCAGAGAACACACCTCACTACCTCGTCGACGCGCCATAAAGCGACTGCAAAAGTTTTCATCTCGTGAACCAAGAACCTTTTCAGGCCAGTCACCCACTCCCCGAGTTCCCATCAGAGTTCTGCCCCCATCTAATGAGGTATCCTGCCCAGATAGCCGTTCATCACTGGGGACGGAATTTTGACAGAGACTGGGTGCCAGTCCCCTAGAAACCAGAAACATAACTCGCGGCGTCGTCGACCCGCCATAACGAGACTGTGGAGGTTTTGCTCGTGTACCAAGAGACTTTTCCGGCCAGTCACACAGTCACCCAGTCCCCGTCAGAGTCCTGCCCCCATATAATGAGGTACTCTGTCAGATCGCCTGCATCGCCGGGGACGGAATTCTGACCGAGACTGGGTGCCAATCCCATGCAAACCAGAAATATACCTCGCCTCGCCGACGCGCCATAACGGGACTGTAAAGGTCTTCCCGGTGAACCAAGAGACTTTTCAAGCCAGTCTCTGTTTACCTGCCAGGCTCCTCGGAGAGCGGGGCCGTCGTCTGATGGACGGTAAGGGTGGTCGACAACAGCATGATGGGCAACATTGCTGGACACCCTTTTGCGGTGGGTCGGTCAGCTGGCGGCTCTGACTTTAGACTGGAAGTGATGGAGTCCCTGCGTGCGGCATTTCACGGACATACTTTTTGTTATATATTTAATTACAGGCAGAACAAGGAATATTTACAGATGAAGTCGGCACGACTGCAGACGGACCTTTTTGTAGCGACAACTAAGCCTTCCAGGTAAACGGCTGTGTCTCGCCTATTGGCTCGCTTATGGCTGGTTGGCACATCTTAAAGCAGCGCCGTATTAATTAATGAATGAATGGCTGCAAGGCTGTTTGTCAGCAAAGATCAACCCCCAGTTAGTTGGTACTTAAAGCAGCGCGGTATCAATAAATGGCTGCAAGGCTGCATGGCCGCAAGGCTGCAGGTGGTCGTCACAAAGGATTCCTCTGCCCTCTGCCCTCTGCTCTCCCCGCACCGCATCTCCATCCGCAGCCTGTCAATCAACACACCAATATTCGCAAGACCAAAGGCTGTACGAAGCTCAGACACTCGACGCTGTAGGCGGTGCCTGGGGGGTCTGAGCCGCGAAGATGAGCGTTATATTGTGTACAGGTACTGATCATCTCGCCGTCGCAAGGTTTGGACAATAGGCTAATTCTCATTTCTCATTTCAGCTGGTTATGACCACACTATTAGGTGCGCACCTCTCTCCCCCTCCACCTCAGCCTTCATATTGACCTTCTCTCGTGCATTGCAGATTCTGGGAAGCACTCTCAGGGATATGTTCAAGAACAATCCAACACCCGGAATCCCAAGTGAACAGACTATGCATCACACCAGACAAAAAGTACCTGGCCGCCGCGGGCCGCCACATGGTGCGCCTCTACGACATCAAGTCCAGCAATCCCAACCCCATCATGCAGTTCGAGGGCCATACTAACAATGTGACTGGAGTTGCATTCCATTGCGAAGGAAAGTGGATGGTCACGAGCTCGGAAGATTGCACGGTAAGAGTGTGGGATACCAGGTCGGGCATGATTCAGAGAAACTATCAACACTCACATCCGGTAAATGACGTGGTCATTCATCCAAACCAGGGAGAGCTGGTCAGTTGCGACCGCGGAGGAAATATTCGCATCTGGGATTTGGGCGCAAGCAGATGTACCCATCAACTTGTTCCCGTGGAAGACATCTCCATGGCCAGCGTGAGCGTTGCGAGTGACGGCTCCCTACTCGCTGCTGGAAACAACCTGGTAGGTTTGAAGCATGTCTGGATCTCGAGAACAAAAAGCAAAGCTCACAATATCTCTCTAGGGCGACGTCTACATCTGGCGCGTGTACCAAAACCACGATTCTACCACACTTCTGCCTTGCCGCGCATTCAAAGCCCACAAGGATTACCTCACCCGCTTGCTCCTATCGCCAGACATAAAATATCTGGCGACATGTAGCTCCGACCATACCGTGCGCGTCTGGAAGATCGACATGAATGAGGAACACCTTGAAGACCTCAATGAACCACAAACTCCCCCAATATCACAACAGCAGCATGATGAATCAACCAACCATACAGAATCTACCCTGAATAACACAAACATGATCACCGTGTCACGCTCTCAACCCTCCCTTCCCAGCGCTGCCGAGACTGATAAAAACGCCGCCGACCTCTCCTCCGATCCCAAACTATCCCAATCCACTCCATCTCTCGCATCGACCACCTCCCAACAATTCCGCCCTACGACGGACCTGATCTCCATCCGCCGCCCCCTCCCCTGCCACGCCATCCTGGACATCCACCAACGCTGGGTCTGGGACTGCGCCTTCAGCGCCGACTCGGCGTATCTTGTCACCGTCTGCTCCGACCACTACGCCCGCCTCTGGGAGATCCTCACGGGCAAGATCATCAGGCAGTATAGCGGCCACCACAGGGGCGCGGTGTGCGTCGCGTTGAACGACTACAGCAATCCGCCTTAGGGAACGGATTGGGAAAACCTCGAGATGGAGGACCTCCAAGGGCGTAATATGTGAGCTCAAGCGCATGGAAAGTGAACATGGTAGTGATGACCCGACCCTGACACTCGAGAACGACCAGGACGGCGGAATCGAATTGGATCTCTACAGAACGTAAAAAAGCTCTGTGGCTTACTCACCAGAGTCGTCACTTTCGAAGCGACAAACTCAATGCACTCACTACTCGTGCAGTTGCCGGTCGGTCACTCAGAGGCTCTGCTCTCTTTTTTGGGGCTTTTCTCTTGAGACGGCGCGGGCACACGGGATCTATTGTAGGGCTCGGAGTCGAGCGGGACAGGACTCTTCTGCTCGAATATTTGTAGTCAAACGGGACTACCGGCAAAGGGGGCTATCATAGTACTGGTGTATGGTGTATGGGTAACGGAGCACATCGTCAGGCATACCATAGCACCACAGCGTGGGCACTGTATCAGAGAGGTTCGACTACCTGGTATTTTACCTCTTCTACAACCAACCTGCCAGGGTACAATAGCGAAGCACAATTGTACCAAAGTCCCTGTAGTAGAAGAGAATATCACATCGCTTCACATCACCTACGATGGCTTGGCTTTTGGGAGGCCAGGATAGGCTTATCGTGCAATATTAATCTTGTTTTTGTTTTCTGTTTTCCTAAGATCTGCACATAGTACCCCTAAGCGAATACCTCTACTCGGTACCTGCAAATGAGAGATCCTTGTACTCGTATGGTGTGCCCAGGCACCAGAAGCCCTGTACGGGATTCACAGCTTCTGAAAGCCAGAGCACATGCCATCCCACTCGCCAATGTATTGAACATCAACTTTGTAGACAATGTTTTACTCTTCTCTCCGTCCTTGATCGCGTTGCGGAGCTCTCTTTCTCTTTCTCCCACTCTTTTCCATCCCCTCCATCTCTTTTCAATTCGGTCAACCATTCCATCTAAATTTCCCCCTCTTTCTTGGAGCTCTCCATCCCATCCATTCTCCGTCTCTTCTCGCCGGCTCCGGCTTTACGACTCAACCACCCTCAGCACAAAGTTGACAATAACAGCCGCGAGCAGGGCGACGGCCAACACCGTGGGCCCGATGCGGTCATCGAAGCCGCCCTGGCCCCGGACTCGGATCGCTTTGGCGCGCCAGTGGAACGTGACGAGGGCGTAGATCATGGCCGCCATGGCCACGAGGGTGAACAAACCCGCGGAGATGCGGCCGACCGAGTCTCCAAAGTTGAGCAATCCCACGGCGAGGCCGCCCAGGATGACGGTGAAATTGAGCCACGACAGGAACGTGCGTTCATTGGCGAAGAAGACCTTGGGCTCGACGCGGGTCGGGAGGGCGATGCGTTTGCCTACAGCGGGCAGATGAAAACGAAATTGTTAGTTTGGGATGTTCTGAACAAGACTGGGACTAGCACGGGAGCAACGGGTGGAAGACCTTACCGGGAGCGCTTTGAAGAAGTGGTTGTTCAGACATTTTTGCCTTGAGGAAATTGCTGGTAGCTATAAACTGGGGTAACAGTTACTGGTAATGGGAAGCTTTGATTGTGAAGTAATGAAAGCAATAAAACCTATGTCGTATGTCCTTGATCTCTGCAGAAAAGCAAAAGGTGCAAAAAATACGGGTGAGGTCAATGCACACACAACCTGGAAGCTTTGCCTTTACCTGTGAGTTGCTGGGAGAACTTCTTCTGCGGGGAAGGCACCTGCTTGCCTCGAAGCTTCCCATTCGCGCAAGCCCCTCCTAAGCTTTGGCCCTTGGGGGGTTGCTCTGGGCTTTCTTTTTCCGCCACTGGCAGCCACTGGCCACCCGCAGCAGCAGCAGCAGCAGCAGCAGCAGCAGTAGCGGGGCATCTGCTTCGCCGTGGGAGAGAAACACAACTCGCAGGAAAAATGTCGACTCTACTGCGGAGGGTTCAGTCAACTATTGCCGTCTTCGATCCGCTTCAAAATAATCAACCTCAGGTCGCATTGAATCCGGCTGATCGCCCAAGCAAGCCAGCAAAGCGACACCGACTGCGGAAATCCTCTCAGCACCACCACCGCTCGCATTCAAATCTGCTTGAAGTGAATCATCTCAATCAGCAGCCCGCTGTTGAATCGCGCAACCAGACCCTGCAACATCCTGAACCCGGACCTCTCACCGAGTTTCGTCGCCGACTTGCGAGAAAGGCCTCGACCTTCAGTTTGAGAACTAGACGTCGACAGGGAGAGCGTGAACAGGACGAGGCGATCAAGGAAGAAGAGAAGCTCAGAGAATTGGTACTGGTGGGAAGCGAAAAGGCAAGGACCAAGTCGCAGGAACATCGAGACGGGACTCCTGTGGAGGTGAAGAGCAAGCGTGCACACCTGCAAGGCACGAGCCAAACGAGCAGCCGTACACAAGAGAGTCCTCGGTGACAGAAGTTGCGCCATACGATCCTGCCACGATACTCTCTGTCGGTGGACATCCATCGCCTTCCAAAGAAGACTCTCCACCCAAAACCTCCACTGCGTTGCAAGATCTCATCTGCAAGACCCAAAATACATACATCACCAAACACGTGGCAGGAGGAAAGATTGCTGTCAAGAAAATGTCATCGGAACAAGCCCCCCCTCCCGTGCCCTATACGCGTCTCAAAGAGATCACAGAAAATGTAAGTCCCACGACCGCCAGGCGCCAAGAGATTGCTCAAAAGCTGCACAGTGCAGGCCGCTAACTGCTTGGTTTCCTGCCGGATAGGCATGCGAAGCTGCCCTTTCAGGGGTAACCTCTTACTCCCACCCAGACACGGAAAAATGGAACACGATGATCATCAACAGCATCCTGGGCGCACTTGTGGAAGAGACCACGGTAAAAGCAGCTTCTGGATCATCGGCAGCCAGCCAACCACAATACAAATACGTGGTCAACAGCACCATCATCCAGCACGCCGCATCCACCCCGGCTTCGGCGGGCGACGACACAAAGAAAACAAGTGGCCGTCGAGGCATGCACGCGGCAAGTGGAGCTTACTGGAACAACGAAAAGGATGGTATGTGGAGCTTCAAGTACCCAGGCGCCGATAGCAAGGGCTTGGATGTGGTCGTCGGCATCATCTGGGTTTGGGTCGGGTAAAGGCACCCTCGCTGGCTTGTGTCTGATGAACAGCAAAAGCGGGTGACGACGCCATGGTGCATTACTAGATCCGGAGTACCTTCGGACCCTCGGACCTGTGATAGAGACTTTTATTGGCCAGGCAATGAGTAATGAAGCTCATGGTGTCTGGAAATTATCGACTTTGCTGGAATCAAGATTTCGGGGGATGGGTTAGGCGTGCCGGGCGCTTTTATGTCAAGCAAATGAATCTTGCTTTTCCACGCCGTCGCTGTATGAGTTGTTGGATCTGGCTGGTTGGCTTGTGGGATTGGGCGTTTGCCTGGAACAGCGGTGCGGGAATTTCTTTTCGCTTTGGCATCAAGATGAAAACGTGCTCGCCATGCAGGCAAAGTCCAATGAGGGGCCGGTGTGGATGGTGAATGATGGAAGGATCAACATGTACTTTGCTGGAAAAACGGCCTCGCTGTAAACGTTTCCAACTGGGAAGATGAACGGTTGATGGAGAAATTTCCCTCACTGCCCATCAAGCCCCCGGCTTTAGGTCTGATTGTCGGTCCTCGGGGACAATCCCCAGAAGTCAAAATTGTCGTCTTCGTCGCCACTGATTCAGATTCAGCCAATCTTTTCCGAGGCTTCGGGGGATAAACTTTGCTGCCAGGATCTTGCGAGTCGCTTAGGGTAGCTTCACAGTCAGGAGGCACCCCTCGCCGTGCCGGAGCCGGGTCAACGGTGTCAAAGAAACCTGCTTGACTCGAAAGGCTTTGATGTGTGGCGTGAGATCAGCTGGATAAAAGTTGCGCGTCCGATTCCCCTCAGACCTCATCCGCGTGGAAGATCGATCAGTCTCCAAAGCGACTTCGGTTTCCCCTACCTTACGTACAAGAATATTCTCCTAATCTTGTGCAGAACAGAAAAGAAGGTTTTCTTCTGCTGCTCCGCCCTTGGATTACTTGCAGAGCGGCCATTAGAGTTTGCGCGCGTGTCTCTCGTTGCGATGCTGCGTAATAAGGCATTGGAAATGAGTCGGGTAGGCCAACCTTGTCCAGCTTGCTTGGGATCCAGCAGAGGATTACTTTCAGTGATTCAGGACAAAGTATTGGACTTCGGTCTCGCCGGGTGCGTCAACAGCACATGACTTGATGGACTATATATGGTCAGCCCCGATTATCGAAAACTGGGGGAGGCTGTGGTTTACATACAACCGTTCAAGATCGCATATCGAATCCACAGAGTCCTGAGCATTGAGGGCGGAGTGTCCGAGGACGGGCTGATGGAAAGCTGTTCGGTTGACGTCTTTGATTGGTCCTACAGTTGAGGCTTAGTGTGGCTATGATGGGCTTGAACATGTCGGTCATGATCCGAGACAGCACGCAATACGCAACTCAGGTGACAGGTGGGGGTAAGCCGGAGAATTTTCTCCAATCCCTGGCCGCTGGCTCGAAAGGGGTATTCAGGAGTCTTTGAAGACAATGATGCATCGCTTAGATATGGTGTCAAGATCGACATCTGCTGGACACACACAAGACTCTGGTGACCCCGGTTGGCACTAAACTGAATCTGACGTCTCACGTACATAGTCTGAAATTGGGTCTTGCGAAGAAAGGACACACGGTGGTCTTTCTTGCTCTCTCCTGTGTCTCCAGATCCGGTAAATGGAATAGGTCGTTGCTGCGGCCACCGCTGGACGTCTGAAGGTGCAGGAATGGCAGGATTAGGGAAGACAATCGCTTAAGCGAAGTTCAGCTCCAGGAAATTCTAGGAAATGATCGGCAGTGACTCGCTAGATCTTGAACGAGACCTGAAACTTGTTCGCGGCAGGTATGATAGTGAGGACTCAACCCCTTTTTTGGGAGATGCCCTTCAAACGCTATCATGAGATGAACATCGGCCTTGTGTGATCTCGATGGGGCCGACGTGGGCCCCGGGCCAGAGATGGCTGATCCAGATCAGCAAATGTTAACGATGTCGGTACCGAGTAGAGACTGATGTGCCGCTCAATGGAGCCCTGCACAGTATCGAACGGACATCTCGCAACCTGGGTACAGCCTACAGGAAGGACCATGCAGACGTGAAAACAGAAGCCTTGTACTCATGTGCTGGCAGCTCTTTGGTCTCCAGAAAAAGGTTCCACTAGGAAATGAAGTGGCAAACTTGAGCCCATAGGCCAACGAAGACCCGGCAGAAGTCCCCGGCAGGCGTCAATATGCTTGTTATAACGATAAGGCTTGCTCTGCAGTAATATGGGGGAGCAGTTCCCCTGATCTTGCTACAGTGCGGGAAGGCTGAGGGCTCGACCCAATAATGCAGCGGAAGGCCCCAGCCGGACATACCAGGAAGGACATCAGAGCTGAGCGACAGGCGACCGGGCCAGCTCGCTTGAACGATGGAAGATGGAAGATGGAGTCGTAGGCGAGGCGGTATGAGGGTACCATGGGTCCAAGGAGGTATGGTCGAGACCGCTAATCAGTCTGCCTCTTCCAAGATTCACCACTCGGCAGAGGCTGTTCCAGTTCTGCATCCCGATCCCCGATGTACAGGAATTCGGCTTCTCCCGTAGTGAACATCGTTTCCCAGCACGAAGAGCATCATACGGTTGATTGCTGTAACTGTGGCAGGAAGCAAGAAGCGGCGGTGAAGTGAAAAAATTTGCATACGGCTGTAGTTCAGGAACGTCAGAGCTGTTGTCGTGGGATGTTGTTTTCCTAGCTCCTCGTCCCCTGTTGCATTGGCCGACAACAACCTGGTTGGGTCTTTCTGACGCCGTGAAATGGGGATTCGTTCGTTCAGGGTGTTTTTTGGTAGGCGGAAAGGGCCCGTGCGGGCACCTGGCAGGGCTCAGGAGATCGAGATGGTAGTGGGAAGGACTCGTAGGGCCGTGAGGATGGAGTAGTAGCCACCTAACCGTCCACTTGTAAGTGAAGCTTTGATGATCCAACGCCCAATGCACCCTTTTTCCGACCTTACCTGCTGGTGGACCCTGCGCCTTCAGTCGATGTGTACGTGACCGAGTGGGTGCGGCTGAGCATTCTCCAAGGCGCAGCTTGCTCAATAACGTTTTCATGGTTGGTCTGCACGGTGCCCTCATGTGCTCATGTGTCTGTTTGGAATTTTCTTTCTCTCGGTATGGACGTGAAGAAAAAATGGTACAGTAGCTCGTACTGTGAGCCACCGAATTGGTCGACGTGCATTAGGCGTGCAGGTGGCTTGCACGGCGATGAACTCTAAGACATGGGTTTACTGGGTTTCTCGGCCGGTCGAGACCATATGCTGGCTGCTCGAGGGTGTTGGTGGTGGTTTTGCTGTGATGGCTGTGATGATTCACCTTGTCTTTTTGCTGCGCAGCCGGGTCACCTCCACAATGGGCTTGCTTACAGCTCCGGAGCATGATGGATCCTCCTACTGTCATCTCTACGGTTGATGCCCAAAACTTGGGAGGAACGGGGTTACTGCCTACAATGGCTTCTGAGTCGGAATGGCCCAACGAGGGTGAGAATCAAGATGAAAATTTTTCTTGATGGGAGGTCGGCTGTCACAGCCTACTTGGGCCTGCAGCTTCTTCTGTCCGCCATGGCACGACAGGCACCCATACATCGCAGGCACTGCAAGAAGGCGCCGTACTTTCCCACGGGGCGCATGCAGCACCCATGCCCACTCATGCCCACTCCTTCTTGCATGCATTTTTCGGTTTTGAGCTACAGACCATCATCACCACCATCAACCCCCGTCCATCCATGTTGAGATGCATCTGCCAAACTGACCATTTGGGTGCTTTCTCTTGTCCCTAGTCACTAAGTGGTCCCCTCGCAACTCTTTTCAACCACCCCTGTCTGCTGCGCAACAGCTTTGCATCATGCTTCCGGTGCCCCAAATAGAAGCAACCGCAGTTGAAAACGCAGTTCACATGAGAGAAAGACCCGGCAACCCAGGGCAACCCTCATCCTATCTCAGAGCACCCACTTGACGATATTCCTCCCGTCTCTAACTTCTATCCCATACAGCTAGTAGGCAGTAGCTGACCTGCGAGGTGCAGGTTCGATATTGGTTAGACCCTCTCAATCCGCTGTCAAGGACAATGAAAGTATTGCTCTCGGCTGCAAGTCCTTTTGTCAGAAGCAATTGATTTCGATCGACCTGCTCCACTGACGTCGATATCAATCTATTGATGTAAGCGAAATCCTGCGGTTCCCAGCGAGCCCCAGTCTTGGTCGGCAGCATCACCAGATACAGTCTTGCACAAGGGGCTCAACCCTCTTCGTTTGCATAGTGCCAGCCCCCAGCAGCCTGCCTGGCGAGCCGAGAAAGAAGTTCGCTTACGGAGTTTAACTATTATTATTGCGGAGAACAGTCCCTCCAAAGCTCTCGGTGGGGTCCGGGATACTGTGTCAAACCGAGTTTGACGCTCGGACGACTCCAAGCTACCACAAAGAGCAGGGGGTAAGGTGAAAAAATTGATGGTGTGCCTCGTTACTTCTTCCCTTGTTGTCGTCATACCAATGACCCTGGTGGATGGCTAGGGCTTTGGGGTACATCGATGGATCTCAAACCATCACAGCTGAACAGGTCAGCTTCATGCTTCGTACAACTAGCTAACGGTTCCAGCGCTGCAATGCAAGCTGGACCGCGTGGCAATTTTCCCCCAAACTCTCATCGGATATGCTTCTCCTGGCATGGCTTCCGTCTGGCTGTTCGTGTCTGCAGTTGCAGTTCTTGGAGGCTCCCGCGGCTGAAAAACAACAAACGGCCCACCCACCACTCGTCATGGGGTCGCTGGCTTGATTGGCTTGGTGTTGGAGCCAATCTCAGGACTAAACTGGCGACTAGTAGTGAGGTATCCTCACACTTAAAATCCTTCATACGGGACGTGGCTTTGCAACTGGCTCTGGGACTATGCCCATCTCAGCCTCCCTGCCGTCAAAATCTGAGATCCCCTTCTTCCCGGGGTTACCATTTGCGCGGCACCTGCGCTGCTCGGGTTGAACCACCAACTGAGGTGTGACTGGATACCGAATCCACCCCTTCGTGGCCTTACCTCTTGTAGCAGGCCGCACTCTGCCGAACGGCGGCCCCGGCCTGCGGACTGCGGCGATCTCGCGTCTGACGTCCCCCCTATGGGAAGCCTACACAAGGCCTTGGACCAAGGATGAATGCCTAGGCGAGAAACCCTTGCTCACCTGGCCCATAGCCTTCATTTGTTGTGGTCTCCCTTTCCAATGGCTTCACTACATGCCCCTGCGTGCCTCATTCCCAAGCTGGACCAGGTACCTCTTGCCGAGACTCGAATGAGCATTCCACTGCCATCCTGGGATCCCTGGTCGCCGTTTGCTGTCTCTTTTGTGCGCAGGCCGGCTGCGTTGGGCCCCATCCACTTCGGCCAACGGCAGGCACACCAATCCCTACCAAAAGGGTTGTGGCTGACTACACTTACCATTTGGCTTGCGGGACATAGTCTTGACTGGCTTCCTAAACGGCCAGGGCGGGTCTCCATTGCGAACCCTCGCCTTATCCAAGGTTTGGAAGACTATTTTGTGTCAATCTGCTGGGTCCTTAGGGCAGTGTATCTGGACAGATATAGTGAAGTGATCCTCAGAAGTATGATTCAAACCAGATCCTGTGGTCCCGACTCGTCTATAACCGTTTGACGGTATTCGATTAAACTTGACCTATTCGCAGGTTGGCCGTTGCGCTATTCTGCTCCCGATTGTCGCGGCCGCCCAATCAGACCGGCAACTCTCGTCTTATTCGGACCATTTCATCTCCTTTTAATTCTGGACATACCGCTTCCTCCAGACCCGGCGTTACAATCTCCAAGGGCTCTGCGCATCTCAGCTTTTTGTCCTCAATCTCTCACTGGAGGATCTCTTGCCAGGTGGCCACGCCTTTGCTTTTGCGGATCCTCCCCTTCGTGCCCGGCCTTACGTACTGGTCGGGCTGGAATAAATCCACGTCAATGCGAGAACTGCCCAAAGGTACTTGAATGATGTCGGTCGCCACAGAGACCATCCATCAGACCAGCAGTGAATTCATCCAAATTGTCGCCATGTCCGAGTCGGGCAGTGAAGCAAGCAAGGCAGCAAAGAAGAGGTGCGTCGATACGCATTGATCTCGTTCCTTCTCCCCTAGGACCTGTCGCTGATGAAGTATCAGAGAATACAATCGCAACGCCCAGCGAGTGTTTCGTAAGTAGTGGTCTGCGCCTCCTGCGGAACGGCCCTTCCAATCTTGCCTCCGGACCAGGCACTAACTTTTCCTACCAGGCCAAAGGCGCAAAGAACACTTGAACAAACTCGAAGCCGCCCAGCGCGAACTGAACAGTATTCAGGTGGAAGAAGTCGAACGGCTTCGCCGCGAAAATCAGGCGCTCGCTCAAGAGAATGAGTCCTTGAAGGCTGCTTATGGGTCGCAAGCCAGCTCACCGGGGCCGACAATGAGCCCTGGTGAGGTCAGAGGATCTCCTTCGGGGTATATGGCATATGGAACTGCACCTGGTGGCTACCTGGGTCCAGTTTCAGGTGCGCCTTCCTATACTCCGGGCCCTGTTACGGTCTCGATGCCTCAACCGGCGACGACACCTTTATCGAGCGCCAGCAGCGACCCCAGCACCCTTGTCGTTGTTGTACCCAACAACATCCGCGAAATACGTCGGTCACTTCACCAAATGTTCTCCCCCCTTCTCGAAATCCCCGTCATTTCTAACCCCCAGTCACATTTGGCCACTCTGGCAGCCTTGGAACCGTCGCTACCGAGTTCGTTGAAGCCTTCCCAGCTCCAGCTTTCTACGCCACATCATGCTTATATAGACATGATCCCTTCTCCCAGTCTCAGAGATCGACTCATTGCAATTGGTCCTGCGAATGCCAACACATTTTTAACAGAGGCTTGCACAATAGCATGTGACATTGAAGATACAGGCCAGATGATAGTATGGGGGGAAGATTGGCTCAATGAATTTTCCTGGGAATTTTCTGCGAGTGTTCTGGAACGCTGGGGAGGTTGGCTTCTCACTTCTGAATGGGGTCAGAGAGCCAATTTTTGGCGCCGTCAAAGGGGGATTCCAATACTTCCAGGCTACGACTGATGACTTGAGACGATTGGGGTTTACTTGCTTGTTCTCGACGAGGCCGAGGCTTGGAAACCCGTCTGACTTTCACGGCGCACTTCAAGTCAACGGCAGTTTAGGGACATGTTACATTCAGAGTTGGGATATATTGATGGGACTTCATCGCCTACGAGTTAGTTCGATGTCTTGACGGGCAGAAGCCAGTCCTTTACAGGTTGCAAGTTCACCTCGCAATCTTTTTCTGGACCAACCTGCCCTGCAACTCCGTTCTGGAAACTGGCGCAGGTCGCCGTTTCAATTCCCTTGACATTGTTCAAGTCCATACTGTACAACTCTTGTCTGCCCCTTATGTATAACAATGGAAAAAAGATCCCTTTCGTGTTTGCTGTGGGTTGGATTTTGCCCTCGGCTGGTGGAACACCCCGCGAGCGTTTCGTGATGCATGTGGGATTCGCGTCGCATTTATCGTGGAGAGGACTGGAGTGCTTCTTTAAGACAGCGACCGTAGGTCTATGGAAATTCCAAGTCCGATTACAGAGTCCTGGATGATGGTGCGCATGTACCTGCAGGTCTGGCCCGTCAGCGATATTCAGCAGCAGCAGCAGGGAGGAGATGGATATTTCAAGGTAAGTTTGCTACCCCCAAGATGGGCGTCTCTGCTTCTAACCTGACTAGTTTTGAAGCGACTTTTCTGTGATCAACTACTTTTGAAAGGCGCAGTTGGACGCGTTTGAAGACGAATGCGTTTGGGTTATCTTGGTCTGACGAATTTTACGTACAGAACCATCCGTTGCCTACGGCATTACAAATCGCGCACGCTCGCCACGGTGAGACTTGCGTGATATTAAGAACGACAAGGCCGCCTTGTTTTCCATGTGAATGGCACCATATGGAATCGGCAACGAGTTCTATCTTCCAAAGGATCAGGGCCAATGTGAGCACTGAAGCGTGGTTGGATTCCACGAGGGAGAGATCCGCCAGTCGCAAGAAAGGACTTGCTCCAACAGTCTGGAGCAGATGGCGGATCTCAAGGTCTCAGATGAAGGCAAAACTATCGATTCTGAGGGTTGATGCATCCAGTCAATCCTGCCTATACTTTGCTGGGCCAATATTGACTGTCTCCGGCCGAACCAATAGGGCCTTCAACCGGGCTAGAAACTGGCGATCCAGACAACATCAGAGCGTATCCATCTCATCAATGAGCACTTTATCCTGATTTCTCAATAGAAAGGATCCGTATCTGGTACAGAAGGGTAAGGATTACAGTGGTCCGAAGCGAAGACATGCCACTATCCGCTGGCATTGGTCAACAATGTCCAGGAGAGACGTGGCTCAAATGCGTCCTTGGAAGACCACGTCAACTACTCACGGATGAAGACCATGGGCTCGAATAGACGCCCAGTCAAACACCAGGATGCAGACTGAAACCCCTATGGGCAGTTGACTTGATCAATAGTATATCGACTATTGGGCCTTAGGCAGAAAAAATTGGTCCAATCATACTCATGAATCTCGACCTGCCGCTTTGGGAACCACGCTTCGTCCTTTTCCCTCACTTTGGCCTGGCCATTGCTTCTCCCGGGCACAAAGACATGTTCCAGACTTTAGTGTAAGGGGGTATGTCTTTCTATCTTGATCTGGACTCGGTCTGGTTTCAACCGAAACCCTGGACAGCTTGAAACACGCCTCTCACTTTTTTGTTTGGGCAGAATATCTTGTCCGCCTCATATGGCTGTGATGGACTCGACCCGTTGTCGTTGTGGTCTTTGCGAGATCTTGCCTATATGTTTTGCTTCGAATATGTCTTGGAGGGCTCTCCATTCATGCGCACAGTCGCTGGACTCTGGGACGTCTTTCACTCATGAGGTCTGGAGTTCCTCATGAACGGAAGTTACATCCAACATGGCACTGTTACTCGGCTCTTGCCACAACCTGTCCTCGCTCCACGATAGGATCGATCTCTAGCCCGATCACTCGCGGTCCTGCGCTCAATGCAGCCTGTTTGAACCGAAAGATTTGCATATCCTGGACCCTGTCATCATGCAGAGTACTCAGTGTCTATTGGGCTATGTCAATGCCAGTGGGATGGCCCTAGTTGCTCCACACACACACCACGACACCGGACATATTTCCACCTACTGATATCCCGATCTGGGTCCATACCTAGACCCCTTTATATACCCGCTTCGGGTGAGATTCCATTCTGGCCATGAACAGCCGCTCGGAATCCTCCGAACTGTTCTTCTTCGCCAAGGCTTGTCCCATATGGACTAGTGTCTTGGCACTCGATTCCCTTCAAATTTTCAAGCTGCGGAGAATGTTTCCGGGGGCGTGGCGAGTTTGCCCCTTGTCCCTCAAGAGTTCAACACAGCCCGCCCCCTTCCTACCTTAGCCTCTACCAATGGACCAATGAATTCCACCTTGGGCCTTGCTCGATTTCTCACCTGCGGAGTGTCTAGATCGATCGTACCAGGGTCTCTGTGGAGCGTTAGATCTGAAAAAGAAGGATCATGATTCATCGCAGTTGTGAACGACGACGGTCCATTGGATTCCTCAGCGAACGCCGACAACGAGGCCTTGCGCTGATTGCTTGGGAACTGTTTTGCGGCGCACGGCTGAGGTCTTAGCTCATCTGAGCCTCTCCACGTTCAAGGAAACCTTTTCCTTCGCATTGGCTTGGGACAGTCGCAGTCATGCAGGGAGTATCGGAGATGCATGGCCGCCCTAAATACGCCGTTGAGAGTTCGCCATGCCCGAGGAACCTCCAACACCAAGCTCACTCACGATCCTCATCTCTCAGTCCTGTCTTCAGAATCCCTCCGTTGTTCACGGCTTTTTTCGTGGACCGCTTCCAGCCAAGGTGACATCGCCAAAAGCATGGGCTGTGCTCTCGGGAAAGAGGACAGAACGAGGAGAACAGGGCATACCAAGGTCGACAAGTGGCCTTGGTCTTGCCGGAAGTCTCGGAGGAAGGAAGTCAAGATCCTCATGCTAGGTGGGTGAGCGCCCCTGAAACATTGGGATTGTGCTCAGATCCTGACTTTGGACGAGGTGCTGGCGACTCGGGGAAATCCACCGTGCTGAAGCAACTGAAACTCATCAACGGAGGAGGCTATTCCGGTGAGGACCGCTGGTATTTCAAGGGCGTCATCTTCGCAAACATGGTGCGGTCGATGCAAGCCATCTTGGAGGCCATGGACGTCTTTGAGATCCCATTCGCAAACCCCACGGTGGATCGGCACGCGACAACAATATTTGCACAAACACAGAGAACCGCTCCAGCAGAGCTATCCCCAGAGGTATACCTCGCGATCAGGGTCCTTTGGGCTGACGGGGGCGTGCAAGAGTGCTTCTCTCGATGCAGCGAGTTTCAAGTCTGCGACTCTGCTCAGTAGTACGTCTCGCCTTGCACGGTGGTGGGCTGGCAGATATGCGCAGTTCACGCTTCAGTTGTCTTTTTGAAGTACTCCACCTGACCGAATGGCATACAATAGCTACTTCGACGCGATCGACCGCATCGCCTCCCCTAACTTCCTGCCCAACGACCAAGACATCCTGCGGAGTCGGCACAAGACTACAGGCGTGGCCGAGTTCTCCTTCACATCCTCCAAATCCCCCAAGGACACTGGCACGCTCTACCGCGTCATCGACGTCGGCGGCCAGCGCTCCGAACGCAAGAAATGGATGCACTTCTTCGAAGGCGTCGACCTGGTTCTGTTCCTCGTGGCGTTGTCCGAGTACGACCAGACCCTGTACGAGGACGGCAGTGTCAACCGGCTCCAAGAGGCTGTGGATTTGTTTCGGAGTGTCTGCTACGAATCGCCCTGGTTTCGTGGGAATACTGCGGTGAAAGTGGTCTTTAACAAGACTGATCTTTTTAGGGACAAGTTGCGAAGGTCACCACTAGAGGTGTATTTCCCGGATTATCAAGGTGAGTGAAAATCAGAATTTTGCATGTCATCATCTCTCTTCCCTTCCCCACCTCCTATAGCTTCGCGCCGCCCCTTGCGGATGGCTTTGCGTGGAAGCAGCATCCATAACTATGTCTGTGGTTACCGACATGGCATGGCTGATTCCTTCGAAACCAATAGGCGGCTCCGACTACGCCGCTGCCTGCCGATACATCTCGGACAAATTCACCATGTGGCCACCTGCAGGCCACTTGCAGACCCGCCGGCCAGACTCGTTCATCTGCGCGACCGATACGGCTCAAGTCAGGATGTTGATGGACAGCGTCGTCGGCACGTTGTGAAGAAGCAAAATCCCTCAAACAGGGCAGAATCGCTGTGATTCCGAAACGAAACACAACGAGAGGTATCTGAAGCTAATCAATCGGTAATCATCCATCCACTGCCATTTTTACCAGCCACCTTCTGGAAAGATCACTGTCGGATGGGCGGCCAACAAATCTACTTCGAGAAACCTTTGCGGGGTGAAGCACTCAGTCCTTCTCATGACCTACCATCCCGACCCTCATAACAATCATACTTCATCGAGATCCAAATCATCCCATTTCTCCAGCAAGTACTCCAATCCGATGTTATCAATGGTATTCGCCACCTGCTGATCCACGTCCATCCTGGTATGGTAGTCGGCGAGCAACTGGTGGCACTCATCGGACAAAACGACGCCGTTCTCCTTGACCTTGTGGTGCAACAGACGCAAGACGCCGCGACTGACGCGGAACCTCCGGCTCGCGGCGCGCAGGTTGACGCACAGCTTGAAAAACGCCTCTTGAGATTCCGGGCGGTCGTTCATTTCTTCCAGCAGGGTGAAGGCCGCGATGGTGGCGGGCTGCATGATGATGACGGGGAAGTGATCCGCGCCCCAGTTCATGCGGATCTGCTCGAGGAGGTTGCTGATGTTCTTCGACGCCGCGATGCACACTTCCATCCAGTGGCTCTGCTCCGAAGACTGTGGCGTCTGCATCAGAGACGGTCGGCTCGATGTCCCCGCGTCGAGGGCGGCGGTTTGTTTCGAGATTGTCACGTTGACCCAGCTGTGAAGTGCGCTACCGATACACAAAGGCAGAGAAGATTAGCGCTGAGCTGCGTGGTTTGAACCGGGGGGTGGAATGGAATCAAATCCTGCCTTTTGACAAAGATAGGCATGCGCAAGCCGAAGCAAAGATTTCCCACTTACTGTAAGGCAAGGACATGAGGCATGGCCTTGTCATGCAGTTTCATGCACTCGGGCAGATGCGCCGGCCAGTCTTCGACTTCGTGGAAGACCTTTGTGAACTTGTCCATGGCAACATCACTATCGCTTTGGCGTTTCTTTTCAAACAGTGTCTCGTCCAAGGTCGCCTTTTCTGCGAGGGAGGTGAAGGCGAGATAGTGGCAGGTCGGATGCCATTCGATGCTCGTGTAGGGGATCGGGTACGGGGTCCAGGGCGACGGGTGCCCCTGCTGGGCGCAGTTGCTGCCGGGAGGGGCAACGGCGGGTTTCGGTCGTGACGGCTTGTCGAAGACGCGGACCTGCTTCAGGGCGAGGCCGATGAGAGGGTTGAGAGCGAACAGAGTCCACTCGAGTTGACACAGGGACTGGTCGACTTTCTCGAGATACTCTTCCGTCATGAAGGGGCCCTGGCCGATCCTTTGACGCCACTTGCCCAGGCTCTTGGCGAGGAAGATTTGTTGGTATAGCACACCGTTTCCTAATTTGTCTTGACCGTTGATGTTGAGGCTGGAAAGAGAGAGTGGAGTTCTTGTGAGCAAACAAGCAAGACCTGGAGAAGAGGAAGTCTGCACCAACGACTTGACTTACTACGTCCATTGTACCCCCAAGGTTGCCACCATTGCGAGGGATACCTCACCTTCTTGAGCCTCTAACCCCTTCCTGGCTTCGTTGTAGAAGTGATCCCGAATCTCCAGATTTGGATCGGAGCCGTCCTCCGCCAGGGTGTCGAGTAACTATGTGTGAAAAGGTCAGCCCAGTCTTCTCGTCTACCATCTGCGGGAGGGTGGGACCAACACAAGCGTCTGCGAGGATCATATTAACCAGGTAGGGTGTACATATCAAGCTTGAGGCGTCACCCGATCTCATGGCTTCGAGAAAGAGGTTTTCATCGACCCAGTGCCACCAGGGGTGAGCCCAGGTAAACCAAAGAGACATGAGGTGCGAGACGAAGTCGTCATCGTCGGTCACTGTCGTCCACGGTTTGGCGGGGACGGATATTGGCGGGTTCACGATGTCCTGGATTCGACCGAGGCGAGCGCGATGTCTCCTGTACGATGAGGCAGTTTCGTGGCGATGGTTCTGGGCGTCGATTTCCCCAATACCAGCAAACCCGTTCTCTAGAAAGACGGCGAGGTCTTGTCGTCCGGCGTTGCCGCGGATCATGCTGATAAGAGCATGTAGCTGGTTAGGACCTCCGGTGCGGATTGCATGGAGCAGGGCGTCGAGCAGGTGGCGGTCCTTCTCCAGTGACTCCAATCGTCGTTTGACGGCGAGCTTGCGCCGTCCATCATCATATTCGTCTTTGACACATTCGGTATTTCGTGAAAGGCAGGAAGCGCAGGGCACACCACCGTCACACTGGGAAAAAAAAGCCACTCAGCCCCTCTCTTCCCCTCAACCACAAGACAGTGGTGGGCGGGCGAGATTAAGATCAAGCAATACATACCTTGGTTCGGCGCCGTCTGCACGCAAGGCACGCAAGGCTCACTTTCTTGCGCGATGAGGAAGCCTTGGGCTTGTTGTCCAGGTCGGCTTCCCCAAATGGTGTTGCTGGTTCTCGGGACATGATTGCGACCATTGAGGATTTGAGAATGAATAAACCGAAAGACAGAGGTGGGGGTGTGTTTTCATCGGGCTTAAGTCGTGTAATGGATATTGGGCCTCAGGAGGCGATCAGAAGCGAGTCTGGGAGTGGTGGCAGTGGTGGCAGTGCTGGCTGATGGTCACAGACAATTGCAATCTTCGATATGTTGGGCATTCTTTGGCAAGGCGCAGGGCATGACCTCAACTCACGAGCTGGACATGCAGGGGATGGTGATGTATGACGAAACCATCACCCCTCCATTCATACATTGGACGCACGGACAACGCTTCCGAAGCTCTTCACCAGTTGCCGCCGTTCCTTCGTGGCCGGAATCTTTTTGCGCGGCAGATCTGCGGTCTGTCCTTACAAGTCGAGAGTTCTAGGGTTGGAGTCGAGTCGGCATGGTGTGCCTTGCTCAGCTCTGCCCTTCTGTTCCCGGGTCTAGACCCCGACATCTCCAGGCCAGATGGACAGAGCAAACTCTGTGGATAGAGCAGTGTTGGGCTGATGGCCTGGCCAGTCTTGGGTTTTGCTCGTGTGGACAGAGTTGCGTCTGAAGAGCAACCCTCGCTGGACTACAGACATTGACGGGGCTCGCCATCATCAACCTCGAACGGTAACGAGAAATCCAATCGCTGTTCTGTCGCATCTAGGTGAGGTTGATGGCGTCCGAGCCTCATAAATTCCGCTCGACAGATTCGATCTTGAAGCGACGGCGGGGGATTGCCCAGGGCAGACCACAGATAGAAGATACCCGGAGGATATGCAAGGGCAGCATTTTCTATCATATTGCAGCCCTTCGAGAGGGGAATAGGCCACCTTCGAGTCGGACCGGCACCAGAACAGCGCCATTGGAGCATCCTTGGAACCTGGGGCTTCCACAAATACAAGAGCAACAGGAGGCACCAAGGGAAAAGACCCGAGAGGAGCACTTGTGCTGGGGGCGGCATGTCAATCATCCGCTTCACGACAAACACAAATACTTTAGAGTCGGTTCAGGGTCGTTCCCGCACCCTCTGGAAGTGCCATCTCCTGCCGATGCCATTGGTGCAAGCCTAAGAGATGGTTGACCGTTGGTCAGTCCGAGAGGAGCGTGCTTGTCTTTTCCGGGTATGAATGAGGAGCTTGAAGCGGCTGCCGCATACCATGATGCTTTATCGGAACCTGGGTTGTTGATCTTTCCCTCGAGAACTCGAGAGGACATTTTCATGCATGGAGACCCCCGAGAACTGGTCAAGTGTCACCCCATACGATGTCATTTCGCAGTCATGGCCCGACTTCAGGCAAAAGACCAAAAGTTCACGTCTGCAGGTACAGACAAGGCGGTTGGAAAAGGATTCCGGATTTGCCCCCATGAGGGTTCGCTCCATGTGGTATGACGTTCTGCGCCCCTCGATTCGATGTCAATTGGACCATTCTGTCCACTGCTGACGGTCTAATGTTCCGCATATTGAATCCATGGTGCCTGGATGGCTTCGTGATGGCAAAACTTCACGGCAGTCAACCGAGACGTGGTCGTGCCGAGAGCGGAAAAATTTGTGCTATTCTTCTCCAATGACCGAGTACCTACCTAGGTAACTGTACAACACCTCGTAGGTACGTTCAAGGCCGGCATCTCCTCAGCCTGCTGCTTGCCTGCTTTGGAAACATTCGGATTGTTTATTTCCCAGAAACAAGAATATCAGTGTGCCGCCCATGGAATATCAAGCACCGTAAATAGGGAGAGACTCTACAATTTCCGCCTGCGAATCCTGTCGCTTGGGGTCTTCGCACCCTCATCACTGATATGTGAGCACTGCAACTTGTTGGCATCGTCTGACGTTTTTGAGTGGGATATGTCCCTTCGAAGCATGGGCTTTCTCGTCTCGAGGCCTCGTAATTGTCCAAGCGACCTTCGCCCTGCAGTCTTTGACTTGTTCACTGCTTCCTCAGCCATGATAGGGAAAGTGTTGGTGTCTTGATAAATGTGGTTCCTCGAGGTTTGCTAGAGGAATGGTGGTGGAGTTCCGGTTTGTCTGTCCTACTACGGCGGCTTAACCCTCCCAGGTAACCTTCGAGCTCAAAAAGCACCCTGGACGGTGCATCTGTGAGAGAAACTTCAGGCACATAGGTGATGACCACGTTGATGCTCAGAACGACGACTCGGCTCCTGAAGGTGGCATTGTAGAGACCCAAGCTATGTGCCCTGGACAAATCGACTTTCTACGCCTCTCTTTCATCTCTTACCGGGTCTATCAACTAACAGGATTGTAAGTAACGGATGAGAGGGAAGCTGTCAGCAAGAGCAGGGCGTGTAAAGGGTGTGCGGGGCCATATGGTTTATCCAAGAATGAGAGTGTCTGACAGCTATTAATACCTCCCTAGCTTGCCTAGGTGCCAGGCACCCACAGGTACCTAAGTATCTGTGCGAGGAACGCCAAGACGCCGACGGCCCAACAACCTCGAGCTTGAAAGAACACATGTGTTTACTACTAACCATCCAAGTATCTGACAAGAATGCCCATCGAGGCATGTCGCAAGGACCATTTATCTTGAGGAAGAAGCACCGCCTTGAGTCCTCACTGGCAACAGCCACTGGTCGGAAATGGAGTTCCGCACATGCTGTGTTGCACACCGTGTCACCGACTGCAAATTACGTCGTTATGAAGTCAGGCATGGTTCGTATGGTTCGTATGGTAGCCCGCCCGGCACCGTGGGCGACTGGGTGCCTGTGAGGCTCTAGCACAAGCTCCTCCAGACTCTGGGGCTTTGGTGAGATGACGATCCAGCAAAGTCTCCTGAATGACCAGTGTCATTGACGTTGGACTGGAAGCTCAGAGAGGAACCGGAAGGGACAAGCGGACCTTTAACATGTCGTGCAATTCCAATCAAAGTCATCATCAACAACAAACCGCAGTCGGATCCAATAATATAGGCCATTTTCGAGCTCATGGCACAAGCATGGCTCTCTACGTACCGAACACCACCTCCTCGTAGCTGTGTTGGCGGGGTCTAGCAATGGGCTTTTCTGCGGAGCTCTTCCTTCTACGTTCAGCTTCACGTTCACTCTTGACCAGACCTATTGTGCCCCTTCTCTCGCGACCACTGCACCTTTTTCAAAACCCTGTTACCCTGTCACAGGCTCCGAAAACCCTTCCTGTCGCGGTGTCCCGTCGTTCCGTCAGCATGTCTTCAGATCCTAAGCAATTCATGAGGACCTCTGGTCACCATGACTCTGTCTGGGTCCATCTCGAACCATACACAAATCGCCCTCAGTTTCCGAAATTGGACCAGGATTTGGAGACCGATGTCTGCATCATCGGATCTGGCATCTCAGGCATCTCGACCGCGGAGCAGCTTGTGAGACGGGGAGTGAATGTTGTTATGCTTGAAGCAAGAGATATACTCTCAGGTACGCGTCCACTAGAGGTTGGGGCAAGGCCTATATTGACGCCTGCCGGCAGGAGAAAGCGGGCGAACATCCGGTCACCTGTCCTCCGATCTGGACGACGGCTACATGGCTATCAAGAAGCTATTCGGAGCGGACGGAGCAAAATACGCTGCAGAATCACACGACTGGGCTCTCAAGCATGTCGGTGAAGTTTCAAACGAGCTTGGAATAGATTGCGAATACCGTATGCTCCCAGCGTATGACCTCTCCCAGCATCCCGTCGGCACCAAGGAACACGACGATGACATGTCGGAACTAAAGGAAGAGTCTGCACTGCAGAAGGAGCTCGGTCTGGAGTCGAGGTACGACGAGAGTCTCACCGTCAAGGGCTGGACTGGAAAACCAGATCAAAGAGGCGGAGCAGTCATTGGTCGTCAGGCAACATTCCACCCTACCAAATACTTGGTAGGAGTGCTGAAGTGGCTTAAGGAGCAACCCAACTTCCAGTGTTACACGCATACACGCGTGACCGAATGTGCTGAAAGCGGTATCCATGTGCCTTTGGTGAACGTCCATCTGGGTCCCAAGAATGTGACTGTCTCGACACTGAACGGCCACACCGTCAAATGCAATCACGCGGTGCAAGCGACTTGCGTACCTCTGCAGAAACTCAGTATCATTGCCGAAATGGAGTACAACCGCACATACTGTATCGCCATCCGCATCCCCAAGGGAACTGTCGAAGACTGTCTGATCTACGACACTGCCGATCCATACCACTATACCCGCATGACTGCCTGCGACGAGAAGGACGATTACATGGTGGTCGGCGGATGTGATCACAAAGTGGGCCAGGAAGATGAGTGGGATGAGCGCTACAAGGAGCTGGAAACATGGGTTCGAGAGCGGTTTCCCAATGCAGGGAGCGTGGACTACAAATGGTCCGGCCAAATCTTCGAGCCGGTCGACCACATGGCGTTCATTGGCAAGAACGAAGCCAACGAGCGGATCTACGTCATCACAGGAGACTCCGGCAACGGGCTCACTCATGGAGTGCTGGCCGGGAGACTTCTCGCGGACGAGATCCAGGGCGTCGACAACCCCTGGGCGAAAGTGTACAATCCTAAACGCATCTCAACCGTGGCGTCCAAGCTCCCGAGCATGATCGAGCACGACGTCCAAGTACAAACGCAGTACAAACGCCTTTTGCAATCGGACATCCAGGACGTCGAAGATCTCGGCAGGGACCAGGGCGGCGTGCTGAACCCGAAAACCTCGCACCCGCAGGCCGTCTACAAGGACAAGGACGGCAAGGTCCACCGCATGAGTGCGGTGTGTCCTCATTTGAAGGGCATCGTGTGCTGGAACAACGACGAGAAGAGCTGGGACTGTCCCGTGCACGGCAGCAGGTTCAGTCCCGAGGGACACCAGCTAATCGGTCCGGCGAAGGGCGGGTTGCAGCCCTTTGACGACAGTGCGAAGGCGAGACAGGAGATTGCCACCGAAACCTGAGAAGAAGTCGCATTTTCGCAGCATGCAGCCAAAATGGCACGTGTAGCATTCATAGCTGGAGCATCCCCGAAATTGTTATGAAGGTATCTGTCTCCACGAGTGTGTACCAAGCACCTCAGATCCCGTCACGCATCCAGAGACACCTCCAGACGCGCGATCTCGTGACCTCGCGACTCAAAGACACCATGTGAAGCGTACCACAACGTAAAAAGACTCTTCTTGTGCTTCATCTTCTCTTCTCCAAGCGACACGATAGTCCCCCAGGACCCTTGACTCCCTAATCGGCCGGGAAATTCTCGGATTTAGGGAGCGGCCTTTTGTTCTGCTACCACAACTCTTGAGGCGCATCAACATGCTAGGTGTAACCCGTACTATCTTGGAGATTTCATGGGGTAATAGCCCCCGACGGCGTGAAACCCACACCACCTAGATGCCTTGTACAAAGGTCGAAACGCGGGTGAAATGGTAAGTGAAAAATTGCTGACTGTGCAGGATCATTCGTGCTCTCACTTGAGTCAAAGCTGCTCCGTACTAAGCCCCAGCCTTGCCATGTCACATGGGCACAACTGTGCCAAATTAGGAAATTTTACCTATCTAGGTAGGTAGGTATTCATACCAAGGTACGAGGTACTACACGCCGGAATCCCTCCGTCTATTCTCTGTACATCCCAGAATCGGCAAAGCGATGGACTTCCAGAAAGCAATGCACTGCTCCACCACATTCTGAGCCCGCTTAAATGTAACACCGTCGGTCAATAAATCCCAACTCGGTTCCACGCCCGCCCCTCTTACAGTAGTAGTAATGTGAGTCCTTCGGGGTGGTTGCTGGGTTGGCTTGTTCTATATCCTCGAGGTCCCTAGGTACCTGAGTAGGTAACCCGCTGGCACAGACATGTCCAGTCTGACGGAGATATTTGGCCAGGGCCACAACGCCTACTTCTCCAATGGGCCCATCACCCGTCTGTCGGCTATCCGCTTAGATAACCAGCTTCTGGACAGGGCCTCCACGCACCAAAGTGCAAAGTATCTCACCTTTGACGAGCTGAACCCTCTGCGCACACCGGACGGGAGGCTCGCATTTAACAAATATGAAGACGTGGCGGAGGTGGTTGGTCGTCCCTACGCTAAAGACGAGAAGTCGCAGATAGCAGAGTTCAATCCGGACGAGCATCACCCGACACTCATCTTTCTCGGGTTGGATCTGGAAGATAAATCTGCAGCCCCTGAAGGGAGAGTTCAACTGGGCCAGTATACCGGAGTGCCATACTTTGCTCTCGACGTGAGCTCGAAGCACTATGCAGCGTTCAAGGAGTCGCAAACAGCAAAGACCGGCGGCCTCAAATACGTGCCCACCAGGGTCGACCTCACGTTGGATCACCCGCAGTCAGCAATATACAGCCACGCACGGTCCCTGATTGACTGGAACAATCGCAACCGGTACTGTTCGAGCTGCGGCGGCCGCACGCTGTCGACACACGGCGGAGCGAAATGGGTCTGTCCACCCGCCGACAACGGCGTCCTCCGCCCGCGAGCTTGTCCGACCCGGATTGGCCTTCACAACCAGGCCTTTCCCAGGACGGACCCTACGGCCGTCATCGCGCCTATATCCGCCGACGCGAGACGCGTCCTTTTGGGCCGCGGAAAGCGCTGGCCCGCCAACTACTTCTCCTGTCTGTCGGGCTTCATCGAGCCCGGCGAAAGCATCGAGACGGCAGCCAGGCGGGAAGCGTACGAAGAGACCGGTGTCCGCATCGGCAGGGTGCAGATCCACTCCAGTCAACCGTGGCCGTATCCGTCGACCATGCTGATTGGCGCCATCGGCCAGTGCGTCGAGGGAGGCGAGCATATCACCTACCCGGAGACGGAGCTGGAAGAGGCCAAATGGTTCGAGCTTGCTGAGGTCGAGCACGCCTTGAACAACGGCGCAAACCCAATGTGGGAACCGCCTATCAAGGGGTACACTACTGGTCCAAGAGTGCCCCCGAGCCAGTTGATGGCACATCAGGTGCTGAGAGGGGTGCTGAAGTTGTTTCACAAATAAAAAAACCCTATATCGGCTTTTAGGCCCTCAATAGAGAGTTCTGAAGGATATGCTGGAGACTACGGGGTTCTCTTCTTGTGTTCGCACTGATTGGATTACGTAGGTGGTCGTTAGAAAGTCATGTTCCCCGAGCCAACCTCCCCAGGGAACATGGTCCAGAACTCCTGGAAAATCCCCGCCATCTCCTCTTCCGAGACGAGGTGGTCTACACTTCCAAAATCATGCGGGAAATCCAAGACGTCCACCAAGGACGTGTCGCTCGCTGACTCGGTCCTCGCTGGTTGAGGCGTATCCTGTAGCTGCGCGTAGGTCTGTTGTCTGATCTCAATCCCCGGGCTAGTGTTTGATCCTGAAGCCATGGTCGACGCGGGCTCCAGAGGATGTACGGCCAGGGCTGGGTTAGAGGCGGGCGCGTCGTGAAGGGCGCCATAGTCGACCATCAGATTGCGGAAACCCCGTAGCTCCTCCTCTGAGATGTTGTTCTTGTGCACCCTGGAGGCGTGGTATTTTTGCAGCGAGTATATATTTTCGAGCTAATCCATGGATCAGGTTAGCATTTCATCTGATGGAGCTGCCAAGGGGAAAGGGGCAGGGGAGAGACTCGTGGATAAGAACTTACCCATCGACTTGCCATGGGCCATTCGTTCTTCATCTCCTTGAGAAGCAGGTATGCACTGTGGAGTCTGTGTCTGGTTTTGCTGAGAAACTCCACACTGGGCTCGAGCGGGAAGGATTGGAAGTAGAGCATGACGCCAATCGTGGTGTACACGGTGAAACCGATCCATGGAACCAGCCCCCTCCGAAAGTCGGCGCCGGATCGGTTGATCTCCTCGCACATATCGCACACCGTGGACGCGGTGTCGTAGAGGGTCTGTGACGCCCGGGCCGCCCAGTCCAGGAACGCATCATCTTGCTCTGGGCTGTTCAGAGACCGCTGGCTTCTCGACAGGCCCAGATGCGGCAGATAATTGCGGTGGAGGAATATGACGGCCATGAAATATATACAGTGCATGTAGCAGTAACCTTGGCCCTGTTCGAGCACGCTGTGGGCTTGTAGCGAGAACAGACTGTACCGTAGCCGGTCCGGCAATGTCGACCTCCAACGCTCAAGTGACGACACGAGGCTGTGAGCCCTCGATTCCGGATGATCGAGACTTACAATCATGGATTCGTCGCTCGAGGCCCACCCCGCCACATGGCCCCATATGTCTGCAACTCTTACCGTGTAAGCAAGGATCGACATATTTGATATACTCGTAGTGCCAGGGAGCTTCTCTTGGGAGTATCCGTTGGCCAACAGTTCGCATCGCACGGGGGTCCCAAACACGAAGGCCACGTCTTCACACGGAAGCTGAATCGTCATATCTTCGGATTTGAGTATACGCGCACGACCGCCACCGCCACTGAGAAGGCTCTCCATGAGGAAGCACGTCCAAGCTATGCGGCGACGTTCTTCGGCCAAGATGAACGTCTCTGACGCCGACTCATCATCGCCAGTGCTCAAATACTCTGAACAGAGTCCCATCATCTGCACCATGCGCACCGCTATCCCAAGATAGATCCAGGCGCTCTCGCCGTCGCCGGCACCCCACTTGTGTCCCGTAAGCAGCAAGAGCGCCTGCGCTTGGGCCAAGCTCGGTGAAGTGATACGGAGCTGTACGGCACGCGATGCACGCTGTGCAAAGAAATTGCTGGCTTCGAGTGGGGTGCTAAAGCATGCTGGCGTGGGAGAGTACCTAAGAACGGTTAAGATGGGGCCACCACATACAATACAGGAAAGACTGCACCTAGAAGCAAGTGTCAGGATGGCCCACGCCAATGCCGAGTCAATCGTCCCGTCCCTGATTTGCTGCAACAGCCTTGGCTTGTGGTGAAAGCTCCACTTGTAAGTACATCGCAGGTAACACTGTTGCACGTCTTTTGTGAGCCACCTCAAAGGGCCGTCTGGCGAGAATGTCTCTGCGGAAAGGGAGTTCAACTCCTCGATCGGGCCAAGCTGTACCGGTCGCTCATCGATGGAAGCAGAGCTTGCCAACGCGTCCAGTCCGCTGTCCTTTCCGGGCTGGTGAGCGTGAATCGCGTGGCGCGGCTTCTTCGGCTGCCGATGCAAGGCAGAGGTCCATTTTTTAGGGAAATAGCAGGAAGCTGCTCGACCAGCGGAATAGCAGCGATCACATGGAGCTTGATTACGATGCGAACATCTCAGTTTGGTCGTTCGGCACGGGACACAGGCGATGGTATTTCGAGGCGTTGTTGAACGTGCTGACATGAAAGGGTAATTTCGAGGTTCCGTTTGACTTTTCGCCTACCAGGAACTCCAAGGATGTGCACGTACTGCCTCATAGGTAGCGAATTGCCTGAACAGTAAGTACGGACAAAGGTCTTCAGGCGGTCTGGGCGAGCCAACGCTAGAAGTTTGAGAAATTAATCACATATCTGTGTTCGCTGACCGTTGCTCTGTCACGCCAGGTACCCGCATCCACTGGCCTCGACTGCTCTGGGGGGTGTTTAATGTGGAGGAAAGTTGACGCGGGTCAAAACAGCGCGGAGACGGCATGACTGTCGAGACCCACCGACAATACCTATCTCGGTAGGTATGCATCTCGCCAATTGGCATAACCGGCCAAACCGGCATAATCGGCAGTCTCACTATCACCATTGGTCAGTCTCTCGTCTTCTCTTCCCCGTTTCACGTATTTCTCCTGCCGGTTGACAATTTATCCCCGCGTTGGGGGCTGCCCGGATGGAGTGTGGAGAGCTCCCAAGTCCAAATGAGCATATTATTCCTCTTTGGGCGGTAAGCAAACCATGTGAGCGACCTTAATGTCATGTATCGACTATTCCGGACCAGGATATTCTCAGCGAGGAGTTGCTTCGGTACTTCTTCCTATATCCTACATGCTCAGCAGTCCTGCAGCATCATGGGTGACCACCTACTCCATAGCACTTTGGAGCCTCAATGATTTAGACCCCGGCTAAAACTT
Source organism: Fonsecaea multimorphosa CBS 102226 (assembly GCF_000836435.1). Classification (NCBI taxonomy): domain Eukaryota; kingdom Fungi; phylum Ascomycota; class Eurotiomycetes; order Chaetothyriales; family Herpotrichiellaceae; genus Fonsecaea; species Fonsecaea multimorphosa. Next base: position 466,012 of record NW_015971655.1, on the reverse strand, counting down.
CAAGACGAGTTGCCAAAGGTCTCATGACTCTGCTGGGATCTGAATTCTAATGCAGCCTTGTCCGGGTTTTCACCGATTGCTTGCATTAAATTCGATACCTTCTGCTCATATTCGAAGGATGGCATTCAACTCCTCGCCCATCAAGTCCGCTAAAATCTTCCCCTTCCTTCTGTCAACGAAATCTTGCATCCAGTGTTGAGAGGAATATTGCTACGCGCCTGGGGCTGCCATAGAAATGCTTCGAACAGCGGCAGTCAGAACTGGATTCTCAGGATCTTCAGCCTTGTGCGGTCAAGCCGGTTCAAGGCTACTGTGTCAGAAGCCCGGGCTATCATCTATCAGATCCTTCTCCGCATCAGCCAACCGCAATGTGAAAATTCTGGCTGTTTTATATCCTGTGAGTTCCGTCCATCCTCTATCCGTTGACTGTGTTTACGCACAGCAGAAGGGGACCTCTCGGCACTCAAGGGTTTAGATATGAGAGTGCTAACAGTCTTAGGGCGGAGAAGCTGCCAAGCAGCAACCGCGACTGTTAGGAGCGGCCGAGAACGAGTTGGGCCTGAGGAAATGGCTTGAAGATCAGGGCCATACTCTGATCACCACCTCTGACAAAGAGGGTCCAAACTCGGTGCTTGAAAGAGAGCTTCCTGATGCAGAGATTCTTATCACCACCCCGTACGTGATCCTAGGTGCCCCCAATATTGGATCCCTCAAGTTACTCTTAGAATGTGCTGATCTAAGTGCTGGCTTACAGATTCCATCCAGCGTACCTTACTGCCGATCGATTAAAGAAAGCGAAAAAGCTCAAGCTTGCTGTGACTGCGGGTGTAGGGTCAGACCATGTCGACCTCAATGCCGCGAACAAGACCAACGGTGGTATCACCGTCGCAGAGGTCACAGGCTCCAACGTCGTTTCGGTCGCTGAGCATGCGGTCATGACTATGCTGGGCTTAGTGCGGAACTGGATCCCAGCCCACGAACAGATTGAACGCGGAGAATGGGGCGTTGCCCAAGTCGCACAGAATGAGTACGACCTGGAGGGTAAGGTGGTGGGCACAGTCGGCATCGGGCGGATTGGCCAGCGCATACTGCGGAGGTTGAAGCCGTTTGACTGCAAAGAGCTGCTCTACTACGACTACCAGCCTCTCAACCCCAATTTGGAGGCCGAAATAGGGTGCCGAAGAGTGGAGAGCTTGGAGGATATGGTCGCCCAGTGCGACATTGTCACTATCAACTGTCCACTGTACGAGAAGACGTACGGCCTCTTCAACAAGGAGTTGATCTCGAAGATGAAGAAAGGTAGGTTTCTGCTGCTGCTTTGGGCTCTTGCGCTATATTGTCCCTCGATATGAGAGTCCCAAGACTGACATGCTTTACTTAAGGATCATGGATCGTCAACACTGCCCGCGGTGCCATCGTCGTTGCCGATGACATTGCAGCGGCCCTGAAGTCAGGCCACCTGAACGGCTACGGAGGGGATGTCTGGCTTCCTCAACCCGCACCACGAGACCACCCACTTCGCTACGCTAAGAACCCTCTTGGAGGAGGTAACGGTATGGTACCCCATATGTCGGGCACCTCCCTGGACGCACAGAAGCGCTATGCCGATGGCACCAAGAAGATTCTCCAGAGCTACCTGAGTGGCAAGGATGATTACGAACCCGCAGATCTGATTGTCTACAAGGGAGACTACGCGACACGGTCTTATGGTCAGAGGAAGGCAGCCTGATTTTCTGTACATAAAAGAAACCTCGGATTTTAAACGTTGCCCCGTATACAATTGGCGTGGGTGTCCTAGTTCTCATTGCTACTTCCCAATGTATGAGAAAGGCCCTTGACGAGACATCTCAAATGCGCTGCATTCTTTACAGTAAACCTTGGCGGCGAGGGCTGGTGCAAGCCCGATCGAACTCTGTTGTTCACGTTTGTGTAGTGGGTGACCTCCTGTCGACGCTGGGGGAAGAAGGTGATGTTCATAATAATGTCAGCCACCCACCGGCGGGCTACATCGCCATGGAACGCGGCAGCCGGTGTCATCAAAAGTAGAGTTGAATAGAGGACAAATTTTCTTCTGTTGCGAAGACTTTTTGGTTATCATCTCTCGATGTCGCACTGCTCCTATCTCCCTCTTGCTGCACAATTGCATCAAAGATCTGGACACATGGAGTGTCACAAAGATGGGAGCATATCCAATCAGCCGTGAAGGATGGGAGGTACGAAGTCCGAATTCACCTTGACCTTCCGCAGCTGGCAGCTTTTGCATGCGGTTGAGGATCTCACTTCTACCAGAGGGAACGTTCTTATTGATAGTTAGTGCCGGATAATGCACCGAGCCTTGTTCTTCAGCGACTCGGTCGCGCTTGATCCGTACATGCGGAACCAGAAACCAGACTGACAGGCGACTTATTTATCTGTCACAGCCGACGCCGGCCTTTCTCGTTTGGTCCGTGGCATCGGCGTTCGCCGAACGTTGGAGTCGCAGTTGTGGTGGAACGGCAAATGCCGAAATAAATCAAACCGCCTTCCTACAGATTGTCCCTCTACGCAGCCTCGACCAGAACTGGCGCCGGACGATGACACTGGTGCAAAAGCAGTGTCGAGTGGTTGATGATCTGCAATCAATTCATCAGGTTCCCTTGGGATCTATTCTGATTTGATGCTGCTTGATATTCCGGACGTATTGAGCGGTGGAAGAAACCATCTGGCTAATACTCTACAGCATATGTGTCTCTTCATAGCGCCTGGCATCTCTTTATGCCAGGGAGATAGGATTGTCCAAAAATTGAACGGGGACATCCACAAACTTGCTCCTCAGATACTCAGCCACGCCCTTGCCCAACATGTCGATTCTGGTGCTACTGGCCGCACCTCCCCCCAGAAAGTCCAGAAAGCGGAAATGTACGGCCCAGATTTGAGGAAACTCGCATCTCTCGACTGTAGTGCCTTGTTTGAAATCTTCGCCCATCAAATCAATGATTAGTGGGACAGTCAAATATGACTGGAGCCACTTGTATTCTTGAGCACTCCGGACAAAAAATCCGACATTGCAATTGTCACCCTTATCCCCAGATCGGGCGTGGGCGACAGAGCCCAAAGGGACGAACCGAGTAGGTCCAAAGGTCTCTAAAGGAGTGGGATTGTCGGTCTCCTTGCTGGGTCTCTTCCCCGGCGGTGGCTCCGTAATGCCGTGGTGCCGAATTGCAATCTCTTTGTCGTCCAACACCACTCGATGCGGAAGGGAGGTATAGGAAATCGTCCCTGGAAAAAGCTCCATAAACATCTTGGGGGCCATGGTCCGAAAATCTAGCGACATGTGGTATCCTGCATAAGATGGTTAGCTCAAGCATTTGCAAGCGGCTCCGGGCGAATCATCGTGAGAGAAACGGTTCCTAACCTGCGTAAAATTGCATGCGGAGTGCATAGACATGTTTTCGAAACACCTCTTCGCTGATATCTTCCGCCTTGCGACCTTTAACGAGCACCCGGTAGCCCACAGTTCCCAAAGACTGGCGAGGTGGGTTAACTGCCGCGGACCCGTGCCGTTCGATACTCAGTTCGGAGAAATTCGCGTTTCGGAAGGCGTATTCCAACTGCTGCCGCATGAATTTCTCTTTCGCGTCGATGTCCAATCCGTTCATGTAGAAAGTGGCTTCGGCTTGGTATCCCCCAATTGCCACCACAATAGCCTTGGTCGTCGGCGGTGGCGGACTTCCTACAGCGCCAGAGACGTGAACCCGGTCCTTTTTGCCCGTGTTTTCAATTTTGACGTTTGCAATGTCGGCGCAGACATCGGAATTGATGTACTTTGTGCCCTGAATCTCGTACAAGAACTGTGCTCGCACATTCATTTCGTCGACAAATCCAGCAGCTTCTAGATGTTTTGTGATGACGACGGAGCCATCGTGGGCAACTTCGGCGATCGGAAATCCCAGGTCCACGAGCCCATCCAAATAGGGCCTCACTCCAGAGAAGTTTGCTCCTGTTACGTAGGGACCGCACTCAATCAGGTCTGAGGGTACAAAATCAAAGCAGTCAGTGGAACAACCAAGAAAGCCAGGGCCTGGACGGGGGGAGCAGACTTACGTCCTGCAACCAAGGCGCCGGCCAGCTGATCCCAGGCATCGTGAGGCCAATCGTGCCACCATGCTGCGAGTCCAATGACAGGACTAGCATCCGTGACCCGACCACAAATCACGATATCTGCACCACATCGCAGAGCCTCAGCAATGCCCCATGCGCCGATGTAGGCTACACCGCAGTAGGGTTTCCTATCCCAGTCCTCCAGCTTTCGTTCCGGATGATCAAGATGGACGATACCCCCGAGTTGTTGTTGTCTGGCTGGGTCGACCACAATGTCGGAGATGTCGTCACCCTGGACGTAGGCAACCTTTAGATGACCCTGCCCATGTCGTTGGCAAATCTCAATCGCCTTCCTCGCACATTCGGGGGTATTGAGGGCTCCGGCATTCGTGACACATTTTATCCCTTTCTGCGCGATAATATCGATGCAGTCGTCCAGCTGTTCGAGGAAGCCAACCTCGTATCCCTGGGTGGGATCGTTGTGCTTTCGAATGGCGTTCCAAGCGATGTTCAACTCGGACAGCCAGTCACCAGCAATTGCATCCACGTAGCCTTCCGTCACCATTCGGTGCCTGTCTTACCCATCAGTCATATCAAACGTGTCGTTTTCTTGTGCTCGACTCACATGGCATATGGACAATCTTCCATCGCGCCGGCCACATTTCCAATGATGATAGGCCGTTTCGGCCCCGTCGTCACTGCAGGAGCCATGTTCTATCCACATTTACTGGAGTAGGGTTTTGTCCAAGAACACAAGGAAAGAGAGAAAGGGCGCACGAGCTTGGGATTTGAATTTCTGCAAAAGGCATCTTGCCGGCAATGGCGGCTGGAGAGAGGTCCTTCCAGACGCGAGGGCAATGTACTTCGCTAGCTTGTTACGAGAATTGGCAGAGAATGCCATGTTGGAGGGCGGGAAGGAGTGGGTGCTTCGGTCAATGCCGATTCATCCTGATTCTTTGAGAGGCCTGTGCTCCGATGCACGTCGCATGCACTTGAAAGTCGGCCTTCGAATACCGGGGCTACTCAACACTAACTTTGGAGGACTTGAACAATCGTTATAGGAAAGCTCGCAAAGTCTCTCCGGTGTTTGGTTGGCAACAATACGCGGAGCCCAACAAGGCCATTTTCGGCCCAACTCGAATCAATACACTCTTGTCCGGAAATCCCTGGATTATCTGCTGCAGATCGAGATGCTGTTTGTATTGGATGCAAGAACCACTCCATAAAAGCAGCCCGTTGTTAAAGCATCGTTCGACACGTATATGCAAGGGTGAGGAAGTCGAGGATGAAGCCTACCGCAAGCCAAGGGACTTGCTCGTGGGGGGAGAAAGTACCTAGGTACCTAGGTAATACAAAGTGCCCCCTTCGTCTTCCCCGTCCCCCGCTCTCCGCTCGGCCACAGATGGCCGCCCTCTCCACAGTTGCCAGTGCCCTCGTTTCCACCCGGCAGCCGTCCGAGTATTTGGCAGCATCTGCCCCGGCCTTCTCCATTTCCTTTTCTTCCTTGTCTCTGTCCTTCTTGGTTTCAACCGCGCTTAGCCCCACAATTTCTCACAAATGTCGTATACTCGACCACCCAGCGGAGGAGACTATTACGGTAAGAATGCAGGCCTGTGACCGGTGCCACCTACGCAAAACGAGATGTGACCGACGTATACCCCGATGTACCGCTTGCGAGAAGGCCGGGGCCCAATGCCTGCACGTGGACAAGCTCAGGTCACGCAACCTCCCCCGGGGATATGTGGAGAGTCTCGAGAGCGATTTGAGAAAGGCCGAAGATGAGAATCTCAGGCTCCAAAGAGAGCTTTCTGTGCTTCACGCCCAGGTCTCTAGTGCCACATCCAAAGATCCCAGCCCCAATCCCAATTACATGACCCAGGATGCAGAGGTTGAGGTTTCCACAGATCCTTCGGCCTCGGCGAATGTTGGACAGAACGAACACTCGAATGGAGCAAATCCGGTTAGCCAGTTTCCCTCACAGGAGCGCAATGTTGTCATGACTGCGGCATCAATGGCTTCCACGAGAACTCCAGCAGACGAGGCCTTCACCACCGAGGTCGGATACCTCACGTTGACCGCGGCAGGTGAGACGCGCTATCTTGGATCTAGTAGTGGAATGGGCCTGGCCAGTATCATCAGCTCTGTCCTGGATCCCCAGCAGTCGGAGGGATTCTGCTCGAATGACCTTGATGGAGGCAATTGGCGGATGTCCAGTGCCGCGAGTGAGGCGCCCTTTCCCCCTCAGAATCTCGCAATGCCGTTTATCGAGGCATACTTCCAGCACACTCATTTAACATTTCCGTTACTACACCGTCCCACCTTTCTGGCCGCTGTGGAACAGATCTACAGCAACCCGACATATTACTCCACCCATCCGTTCGATGCGTTTGCGTTTGACATGGTGTTGGCAATTGGAAGCTCCAACGTCAACCGGTTCGAGGAGTCGACGGCAATTACAGCAACCCACTATACTAGAGCCCAGAAAAAGCTGCATGAGCTCTTAAATATGAGGGGACTTGTTCCTCTTCAAACGATCATTCTTCTCTCTCAGCATGGCATATTCAGCAACTTGCGAGACACCAGCGGTAGTATATGGCACCTCATCGGCATCGGGGCAAGGATGTGTTTCGAGTTGGGCCTCCACCTCGAGCTTAAACGAGTCGACCGGCAGACCAGACGGCCAGTTGCGCGAACTTTGCCCATAACTTTTGAGGTGGAGATGCGGAGACGGACATTTTGGTGCTTTTACAACCTTGACAGGTAAGCAGCATCCTCTTCTTCTAATCGTCAGAGCATTTCATTGACGCGGGTATCATAGAGTAGTGAGCTTCACCCTTGGACGCCCGGTGGCCCTGAGGGACGAGGACATCGACATCTCACTCCCTTCACACTTGGAAGATGAAGAATTTGGCCCTGACCAGCCCATCGAACCGGATTCCAACCCAGATGCCCCGAAAATTTCTCCATTTCTGCACGTCATCAAAATCCGTCATTTGTCAGGGAAAATTCTCAGCACATTGTACGCCGCCAAACAGAAGAGCGAGATCCCTTTGCAGGAAAAGGTCCGAGTCCGGAGTCAGCTCTACGACGAACTTGTCGCTTGGAAGAACGCCACGAGCCTGCTAAATCTGGAAGATCGCCATCACAACAATCGGGCATTTGTGTCTTGCTTCTTGTCTGTGCACTGGTACAACGCCGTGTTCAACAATGCAGTTCTGTTGCTATATCGACCTTCACCATACCTTCCTCATCCCGTCATGCCCACCAAACCGGGCGAAGAGGAGGGCGACTTGCAACGACTATACTACGCAGCCAAATCGTCCATCTCTTCCTACTACGAACTACATCGGAGACGGCAGTTGAACTACTCATGGATCACGCTCCATGGCATCTTTATCGACGGGCTTGCCTACGTGTATGGAATCGGTCTGGCCTTGAGGAACCCCAGTCACGCCATGCCCACCCCGGATTATCTGGAAATCATCAACGACACCCGCGCGTGTTCCAATATCCTTGTCGCTATCTGCGAAAGATGGAGTGTCGCCCGCAGCTCTTGTGAACTGTTCAACCGCCTAAGCAACGCCGTGATCCGAGACGCAGTCAACGCCGCGGCAAAGAAGGACCTGGCCCCAGCTGCGTCGGCGCAAGGCCACCAGTCAGGTCGTATCTACTCCCTGCAAGGAGCCACTACGCTCGATCGACCCTCGCCTTCAGCAAGCACAGCCGGTGATAGTCTACCGGATTCATGGCGCCTAGGATCTGACCACTACGACTTATTGTCCTCGATGAATCAGTTTGACCACATGTTCGTGGCGGATGAATTCAGACAGTACTCGAATGCGCTGGACATGCCGGCTCGGGGTGACCAAGCTGTGCCCAGTGAGCTGATAAATGGGTTCTCACAAGATTGGCCATTCGAAGATGCGCCGTTGGTGTCACAAGATGCATTCGGCATCCCCATGCAGGGAGTTGACAAACTATGGTGATTCTTTGATTTGAATGTCCATGTAGCCTGGTGCGGTGAAGATGGATGTCAACAAACCGAAGAAGTCTCCAGCCATGGAGGCCATCGCAAAACCTATGGACATCCACGTCTGGCCCTGGAACCCTTAAAGACAACGAAGAGAGCTGCAGGACAGCAACCAGCTTCTATAGTGTGAGGCGAGTTCTGGACACCGGCAACTCTTGGTTGTTGTGACATCTCTCGTGGATCACGACAACCATCGGACTCACCGTTAATCACAGGTGAATTTGATGCCAGGTGCCCAGATCTCTGCATACTGTGCCCCGTACGATCACTAAACACGCAAGTCTTGGGGACGGCGGAAGCAACTTAAGCACAGTGTTGCTAGCGACTTCTTAACCGCACAAGGAATGAAAATCGTTCGTAACACCGTCAAAGAGAAAGGGCAAAGAGGGTCAAGACACCAGAAACATACCGATGTCGCCCCAGGTTATATTGTGTCCCCGTGAGGTTTAGAATCCCCGCCATCTATCCAATCACTTCACAAGCACAATTCGCCCGGAAACCTTCCCGGCCTTCAGCAGGTCCATCGCTTCATTCACTGAGTCCCAAGGCATCTTCTGGACCGGAATCGGGGGCAACTTCCCCTCCTTTGCGAGTTGCGCCAGATTCCGAAGCTCGTCCAAACCTCCGGTGAGGTTGGAATAGATGGTCAGGCCCCTGAGAATGTTCGCTGGGAGAGACAACTCGATTGAGCCTCCCATGACACCGACTTGCACCCATTTGGCGCCCTTTGCGACCAGGCTGTTCACCATGCGTGCAGTGATTGAGTTATTGACAAAATCGATCACTGCAATGACAGGTCCATTGGTGGCGGAAAGAACGTCTTGAGCTGCCGAAGGGCCAGAGGTGTTGACGGTCTTTGTGGCACCCGCTGCAGCAGCCGCAGCTAGTTTGTCGTCACTTATGTCGGCACTGACGATGTATTTGTGTCCAAAAGATTTCAACACCGATATCGCCGCCAGCCCTAGGCCGCCCGCCCCGATCAGGAGGACCGGTTCATCCGGTGGCAGAGGCATTATCTTGTTGACTGCACTGAGCGTCGTGATTCCAGAACAGCCAAAAGTACACGCCACTGAGGGGTCGAGATTGCCTAGATCGACGAGGTACTTCGCGTGCGGAACCACCACATACTCAGCAAACCCGCCATTTCGAAGGACTCCGAGCGCCCTTTGCGCGGCGCATAGGTTATCCTTTTCCTGAGTACAACGTGCACAGGCACCGCATCCAAGCCACGGATACACGATGTACCGTTGCCCAATTGTAACGGACGCTGCTTCTGGTCCGACGGCGGCCACTTCTCCGAGTATTTCGTGGCCCAATGCAACGGGCAGCTGTATACCGCGTTCTTTGACATAGAATCGCTTCCCGCCTCCCATATCATAAAAGCCTTCAGCCGTATGGAGATCCGAATGACACAGTCCTGCGTGTGTGACTCTCACTAAAATTTCCGTGCCTTTCAGGGTCGGAATAGGTTGGCGCAGCTTCTTCAAGGGCGTATCCCATTCTGTCAAGGCCCAGATGTCCATTTGGTTTTCCATCTTCGATCAACCGTAGGGGCATATGTTGGAAGTACGTTGGATGCCGGAGCAGCAGTGCCATGTATGATAAAAGAAACCCCGCTCGTCTGAAGAAAGATTCATGATCGGCTTGGGCCGAGGTCAGCGGCTCTCAAATCTGAAGGAGCTTCCTCGTACTCCCTAGGAGCAAAGAACATCTTAGGTTTGGGGTAGAAACGAGTGAATATCCGAGGACAAATCCAGACTTCGGCGACCGCCTAGCCCGCTACCGGCGGTGCGGGTCAGGCCTTTCGTCAGTCACGGCTTGATTGAGCGGGTCGCATACCTATCTTGATCCATACGACTCCACAGACACTTCTGTAGCCCGCTTCCCCAAGCCACGTTTTTCATTTTCAGATATTCTCATCAGTCGTGTTCATTCCCATGGGCCACGCTGGTCATTACATGCTCCCGCCATAACTATTTAGGTATCTCTGCCTTCGAGGATGTGGGGAAAGTTTCCACGACTATTCGCGAGGGGTACAGTTTTGGGGGAACCAAAGGGTTCGAAAACTGGGACTCCTTGCAAAGACGGTGAATGCAATCTCTCCCTCGTGCGACCAAGCACCTCCTCTCATGTGGCAAGGAGCTACTCGCCAGCACCTGGGAGTCAAACTCCCGGAGCGGAGCGATCTTGGCAGGATCTAGCTCCTGAGAGCACTTTGGCTCAAACGCGGACGCATGGCCCTGAGCGAACTGGAAGCGGAACAGGTCGCTTTCGTAAAAGCATATTTGTACATCCAGCTATGATACACAGGCATCTTCAGCCCCTCGATTCCACCGAATCAAAGTCACAAAGCGTCACATGGGAACGACCTTCCACGGATCCGCCACGAATTCCAGGGCTGTCTCTCGGAGATGCCAAGGGTTAACATACACCTGCAACCCAATACTGCTGGAGAATAGGTTGAACACCCTCATGATCAGGTACAGATCTCGCGGGGCCGTCGTCGAGTCATTTGCACAGGCCTTGTCTCGCATGAGCTTGTACTGATTGCTGCTCATGAAGAACGGAGTGTTGCAAGGGCCGGACGTGGTCTTGACTTCGATGTGATAGTTCACCACCGGTCTTGACATTGACGTTGCGCCGGACTCAAGCCCAAGCCAGGCGGGATAGGGGAACGTCGTGTTTTCTCGAAGCAACTCCATCAGCCGCGGACAGTTGCCTTCGTACATTATATCCGAGATTTCTCGGCCGTGCCATGACGGTTCATCTGCGTATTCGGGGAGGATGTCCACGTAGTGACGAATAGAGCTCTGCCAATTGTCGATGTTGAAATTTGTGACTCCGCGGGCTTTGAGGAGCTCAAATACCTAATTCAGTCCAAGTCAGCTACCGTTCATGTGTAATAAATACTTCCCAAGACTTACATATAGTTCTCCCGCCGCGCCCACCCGGGCGTTGTCTTCAAATCTGCCGTTGCCCGTATCGCCAAACGTTCGGTGGAACGCTGCGTAGTCAGCTGGTGGATGGGCAAGTTCATCTAGAGCTTCGTCGATTCCATCCAGCGACAGCGATCCTGCTCTCCTTTGAGGAGATCGCCCGCCTCGCCTTGCTTGGCGGATCACTTCTCGCAAGAGTCTTTTGTACTGTTGATCCCGTGCCACCTCCTCCCAGATTGTATGGTGAGAACCAGTTGACTGAACGTGGACTGGAGAAGGAATGCTGATCTCAACTCGGGAATATTGTGCTGTGCTCCTTTGATCGACCCTGGTCACCACCACGTCGTGGTCGTGGTCGTCGTCGTCAGAGGATGCGTCTGTTGGCGATGCAGATGTCGGCATACTGCTTCTGTTAGATTCTGTATCACCCGAAGCTGGAAATGACACTGTCTGCAGCGATGGCGCAGGTTTTTCGAACCAGGGATACTCCGGCAGATCCTCATCCTTCATGATGGTATCCAAATCTTTCTTGTTATCATTCAAGATACGATAGACGACCTTGACTGCTCGTTCACTATCGATGGAAAGTGCTTTTGCAAGTTCTTGAGGAAGCTCTGTGTGGAAGCAAGAATAAAGGCTATCGTAGTCGCTTGGGACATAGATCGTCAACTTCCCATCGGGGAAGCAGACATCGACCACCGGTCGATCACTCTGAACAGTGACTGAGTCATATTCCTCCGGTAGCACGAGCTCTGTCCACATCTCTTCGCAGACAAATACTTCTGCAGCCAACAGTAACTCATGCATCGTCGTTTTCCGGTTGAAATATTCCGAGCTATTGTAGTAGTTGGCACAGCTGATGAACAGTCAGGAAACTTTTTCTTCACGATAACGCATTGAAACTCACCATGACAAGGCGTATGCCCGGTCTCTGATATAGTGTTCAAGAGCTTGATGGGCAGTCGCCTTGTCGACTGTTGTTTTTGACTCCACTAGGCCCGAGAGAAAGCGATCCTCCAGAGCTAGCAATTCGAACAGCGGATACAACGAAGTCATCTCTTCGTGACCAAAGTCAAGGATCTTTGCTTTGTTTTCGAAGAGCTGGCCATATCTCTGATGGTCATTGATGGTGAATGCTTGATCCACGGAAGATAGTTTCAACCCGTTGGGACCACGGACAGGTAGAAAGGCCGTCTTCTCCAAAGTTCTCAGCTGCTCATCGTTGACCTCTACCTCGGAATCTGAGGCTAACAATTCGCCAATAGTAAGTATGATACGCTTGACCTCGTCAACGTCGGGGGGATTCTTCTTTGCCGTTCTTCCAAGCTCCTGTAAAAGAACGTTGATGTTCATAGTCCTGACTTTCATCTTGTCGACGAAGAACTTTTTAAGCCCAGGGTATACATGGTCCAGAGGCAGACGCCCGGAGATGGCGACAGTACAGTTCCACAAGCACTCTGATGGCTTCAGCCACTTTTGACCAACATAAATCAGACCGTTACCATTGAACTCTTGCCTAGGACTGCTGTCAGAGAGATCGATTTCTTTTTGAGAGACGACCGTACCGAATGGCCTCGATCAGGGGCTCAGAGCTTGTCATTGCATCTAGAGCTGCATAGACCTTTGGCGCCCTGCTCTCAATTAGACCTGATCCGTCTGTTGCTTTCGTTGATAACATCTTGAGTTCGTCGATCAAGTCGTTATAGCTAACATCCCGCATATTCAAAATGGTTTTGAAGAAAATGGAAGCAGATTGATTAGCTCCGTACAACGGACTCAATACCTGCTTCGCCTGGAGAAAGCTTGGACCTTCCCAAATACAATCAGTTGATCTGTACCAGGCTTCCTCGGTTGTCTTCGAGCGGATCAACGGTAGCGTCGCAAATTCTTGCTGCTCCAAGTCAGTGTATGTCTTTGCATGAATGGAATTGACATACCTGTACAGCTTTGGCGTCTCCGACTGCCGTCGTTTGAGCAATACCGCTGTAGATCTTCTCACACGTCGATAGTAAGTGGCCATCTCCAAGATCAGCTAATAGGTACATAGCTCTCAAGTAAAAATTAGTATTGACTTCACAGATCACTCCAAACTCTTTCAAAAAGAACCAAGCCTCGGATTCTTGGGTATCATAATCTCGAGGTAGTTTCAGGATTGGTAGGAGATTGGTTAGGTTGGCGTCTCGGCTCCTAGCCATCAATTCATGCGTTGGTAGAATAGTGTCGCAAAGCCTTCGTGTGGAGTCATTCAGACATGGTACCCGAACATTCTTCAGGTCGTTCTTGATTCTGGATGCATCAACACGATAATCAGACCAATGTGCTTTGAGATTTGCGACAAAGCTCTCGGGATTATCTCGAGCAATCAGCTCCATCAGAGGATGGAGCTTCCAGCCAGCGGACACTTCGTGTACCAGATCAGGGAAGTATTTAACACCCCATTTCTGAAGGTAGGATTTCCAGCTTAAACCATGGCGGATATGATTGGAAACTTGGGATTTCAGGTATTGTTTATTAAGAATCCCGTAACGACATTTATGCAAATCCTCCTTCGGAGTTGCAGCAAGTAGTTTCTTCGCGTCATAGTTTTCTTCCGAAGGAAAGAATAATGAAGGTCCTGGAAGTTGTCTGTTTTCATCGCTCAAAAGTCCCAGACGAATCTGACTCTGCGTTGACAAGGACGGTTGCTTTCCGAACCAAAAGAGGATTTCGAGATCCATTATGAACGTGAACAGCATTCCGGTTCTCTTCCCTGACTGGTGCATCTCCAGGATCTTCGCTGTTACAGCATCAGGTTGGCATGAGGTAATTCCGAGACTCGTGTAGAAGCTCGCACGCTCTCCATCTGCAGCAGCCGTCTCGTGAAGTTTCCTAAACCCAAGACGATCAGGTACCTTTAATGACACCGAGTCTCCGTCGACAAGATATGGTAGATATACAGCATCCACACGCAAGGATGAGGGTGAAGCCCAGCGACCGTCGTCCAATGGGATGATTCTTAACTGCTTGACATCCTTCTGGATGGGAAGGAGCCGTTGTATGAGAGCAGCGAAAGCCGTGTGCCACGGGTTATCCAGTGGTATTTGATGGATTGGGGTTTCCGCGCTTTGTGAAAGACCAAGTTGTATTCTCTCCAAAATTTGTGTAGCCGAGATTTGCCACACCCCAAGGTCCTTCAGGATTCTTGCATCGTTTGGTTCATAAACGTCCGATAAGTAGATATCTTCGTCCGTGTCCGCCACGATTGGCTCGTCGTCGTGGATGAACCAGTCTGGAAGGGTCGTCATGTGCTTAATGCTGTGAAGTTTATGCCGTCGTGACCGTAAAATGGGTGTGTCACTGAGCAGGAGCCCGGCATGAATGTCAGCCCATAAATATTCCCAGAAGCCTTGCATGGGTCTTTTGGGGAGATAGCGCATCCATTTAAACTCCAGAGGGTCATCATAGGTAACAATTTTGTTCACCAAACCGACAAACGCCGAAGAGACTCCTGCTCGCAATGCATTATTCCAATCCGTATCAGGAACACTCTCACGATTAGCCGTGAGGATAAAATTTGCGTTTATGAGAAACTGGATTAGTTAGCTTCGTACTGCGAAAGGTATCAAAGACACATACAGGGAGCTGTATAATGCGCTGTACTGGAAGATAAGCGAATACATGCTGCCCGTTGGCTGGAATTACAGGCAGGCCATCTGAATCCACCTCAAATGCGACGGTCACATCGCTCTCAGAGCTTGTACGATGTGTGTCATAGGGGAGGTTGCCGACTGTGTTTTGAAACAACCTGAGCCATGTTGTCGCTGACGTATGGGCGCCAAAATTCCCGGTCACGGTGGTGTTAATGCGTATTTCATCGGATCTCAAATCTCCATCTTTCTCGAAAGTTATTCGATCTGACCGTCCAGCAACGCCATCCACGACGACGACCAACTTCTTCAGCTTGCGTAGCGCAAACATAACTGTTCTTGGTAGTTTTTCAAACTCAGACACGAGGCGTGTGGCGAAGATGTCGCGCTGGTCATAGTACCGAAGCGTCAACCTCGTCCCGACATTCGAAGGTAGAAGAGACGTAACATCAGTCCACACTGGAGTGATCATTCCCACGCCCTCTTCGCCTTGACTGTGCTCAAACCTGAAAGACCAGAGCCCAGATTGGATGTGGACGTAGTCAGCAATGCCAAATACCGATTTGAAACCCAGGCCTTTCTCCCCAGTAGTATCGGCATTGCTGGCTTTGGAGCTTTTGCCAGTATCGCAAATAGATTCGACATTCTCGAGTGTGAATCCCAGCTCGTTGGACTCGATGATCAGCTCGGAGGGCTTGATTCGAAACGTCATAGAGGGCTCGACATCATTTGCGTAACAGGAGTCGTCTCCATTTTGGAGCAATTCATAAATAAGCCTGAATCTGGACGAGTAGAGCTGCTCGGCGACGCTGCTGTTATTAGCAACCAGTCTTTTGTACAGAAGGAAGAAACCGACGTTCTCGTATATCGGGCGTATAAGGCTCTGTGCTCGGCAGCTCTTCGACGGTAGTCTTTTTGAAAACTCGAATCTGTCTTGCGAATTTGGCTTTCGTCGTAGTCGTCGATGATACCTCGATCTCTGCGGATTCTGTTGATCTCATCTCTCGCTGCAGCGACGTTGAAGGGGCGTCCCTCTCCGTTGAAGCCGGGCTTGGGCATGTTTCTGGCGGCAGAGCAGTGAAGACGCAGTGTCTGATGAGTACAGAAAGATTCGAAGACACGATTGATGTACCTAACACGTCATGCTCAAGAGTCCATGTCAAGTACACACCGAACCCTCACCCCACCATCTGCAGGAGTTCACTAGCATACACGCCATTGTTTGAGACAAGCGCTGTACTTGCACTCGACCTAATGTGGCGTCTTGCGGTCACAAACGTGAAGCGCTTTGGCCCCAATTGAACCCTGCTGAGCAAGTCTTACGTTGCATTAATGTACGTCGAAAAGAAGAGCGTTGGTGGGGCCGCAGAGATTCTAACTTCACGTGTTATACACATGTCCTTTTGTAAGCTAGCACTGCAATAGAATTCCTCAGAATATGCCGAGTAAACGTTCTGCCCCTCAGGGGTTGAAACAGTGGGTGTTACAAAGCCGTAGCCCCTGATGATACCTAGGTAAGCCACAAACTTTAACGTTGACAGGGGCGGTCCTGGCCCGCGAGGACTCATCACAATATTCAATTGGCGCCTGAGCATACTGAGGATGCGATCATCACATATGAGGATTAAATTTCGCAGTGAGCTTCCAATGATAAGAGAGTTGAGGTTTAGGATGGTATCAAGGCATCGCACAAGAGAAAGGTATTCAAGGGGCATGGAATCAGCCGGAGAAGTTTTGACGACAGGTTTAAGTTCGGCTGCTGCTGTTAGGGGTAGAAGTTCCTTCTTCCTACCTACGGGGGGCTGACGGAATGTAAGTCGAGCCCCCACTATGTCAGTCTTCGGCACCAACCACTCGAGCTGCTTAGGCGAAGCAACGGCGAACTGCCCCCGGGAAGCGCGCGAACCTGTATGTGCAGTACACGTGCCCGGAAAAGCGAGCAGAACTTCCGCCCCTGATATCTACCTACCTAGATAGTAGATAGTCTCACATACAAGAGCGACCAAGTCTTCAAAGCATTTGTATTACTATATTCCCTTGATATAAACCGGATCATGCCTTATTACGTCTCCGGAAGAAAATCATGTGAATGACCTGAAAGCACGGAAAATCAAGAACCGGGTTAAACATAGATAGCCGCATAGAAACATCTGGTCTCCGATAGGCCTGGCTTGCTTGGGAGTATAAAATCATTCCAAGTATCTGTTCAGTAGGCAGTGATTGTTCTGGTCTGTTCTGGTCCGGTTGGGTTCGGTAAAGCAGTCGGAACCAACAAGGCTGCCAAGACTGATCATGAAGTTATTGGATGAAGAAGAGAAATGTTATGCCGCTATATATTTATCATATCCGTCGTATTTCTCACTGTCTTTGCCATCTTTGCTGTGGTCAAGTTGGGCCCTTCCGTACCACGCCCAAAGGCACTCGCAGGCCTCTATAATATCAGCATTCAGCTGACCGCGACCATCAACCATTGTAAGTTTCGCGCCACTGGAGTCGGCAGTGATTTTGATGGACTAATTGCAGGACAAATAATCCCAACAATTTCTCCAAAGCAATACTGCAAGTATAGTGGTATTCAAAGCTCAAACAACCCAGCAAGCGTCATTAATGTCAATCCCCTCAAGGTCTTCGCCGGCATGCATCAGGAGCCTATCCATGTATGTCTGAAATACAGTACGCGCTACATTGTGGGCATCACGGAGCCAGGGCTTGGTGACTCGGCCTGCGCGGCTATAGTCCTGACATGTACCACCGTGCGTGGAAGTGTGTGTCTGTTTGGAAACCCTTGTGAATTAGCTTTGTAGTCTGTGTGGGCTAGCTGGTGAGTGGCCGTTACCATTGACCCAAGGGTCTTCGTACCTTGTCGACGGACCTGTACATGCTCTTGCAATATTCCCAGGATGCCGACAACGGTGGCGACGATGCCAAATACGATGCTGATGATAATGTCGAGAGACATGTCGTAACCCTGGGTCGGCGAGATATGGTACGTCGAGTGGATCAAGGATGCAGGCTTATCTCAACTATTCACGAGTCACGACTCGTCTGGTCTGGTCTGGACTGAGCTGCAACGATGCGAAAGCGTCGACGAGGGACGAAAAGACCCAGTGCTGCCTTTATATGTAATAAGTTACGATGCTTTGGTGGCGGTATCTGCGGCTGCAACCAAGGCAGACAGTGTACCAGTACATCAATCATCCATCCACTCGAGCGGCCAACATGGCCAACTCCCACCTGCATCGCTAGAAGCTTGGTTTCGATACGCGCGACCATCTTCTCTGCTACTTGCAGCGCAGCATGTGTCGGCCAGTCGGCTTATGAAGCCGATTGTGCCACTACATATGAGGCTGGGGGCGTTGCCCAGCTTTGACTTGTCTCTGCGTAGAAGTTCGATCAGGAATAGTGCTAAGTGGGGGCCGACAATTGATTGGATCGGGCGCCTTTGAACTTGGTGTGCCAGAGCAATTGTTGACCAATTGGAAGCTGTAGGCTAGCGAGGCGGTGTTTGGGAGGGCTGGTCGATGCGTCGTGGACCTGTCCGTTGGCGTTCGACTACACATCCATATAATAATAAATATACCTTGCTGTCCGTCAGTCTAAACTCATGTGTACCGAACAACTGCTCTTACACTGCATCACGCTGGGCTACGGTGGGTGCGGGGCACATCCGTTGTATGTCTCTAACAGCACAACCATGGCTCCACGAAACGCCAAAAGATTCCCATGCCCCAAGGTCGGATGCACCAAGTCATTCGTGCGGAAAATGGCGCTGCAATCCCATCTAGATGGCCGTCAGCACGCCAACCTGCGGCGGTTCCAATGTCCCGAATGCCCCACCCGTTTCGTGCGCAAGGATGACCGGAGAAAGCATCGAGAACGAAAGCATCAACAACTGGCGAGGTTCAGCTGCGGCGCAAGCAGCTGCAGTGCTGCATACGCAACAAGGCACGAGCTCAATCGCCACCTGAGACGCTTTCCCGAGCATATTCAGGACGAGGGCAATCCAAGCGCCTCCTTCCAAGAGGTGACGGCTCTTGCAGCACCGAACGAGAATCCCCACCAACAGGAGGTCGACCAACAGGAGATCGACCAGCGATACGAAGAACAGTGGCAGCTACTAGTCGGCTGTGGGAGTTGGGCTGAATTTCCTGCTGTGCTCGAGGACGAGCGAGTCCAAGATGAAGAAACGGGAGGGGGACGTCTTGTGGCTGAATTGTCGCTGACCATCCTAGAGAATGACCCCTTCTTGCTCTCTGAACATGAGCTTCATTCCCCTAGCGACGATGCACTCATGCAGTCGTCCAGATCCACGTTACTCGACTGCGCTGGAGAACCGCGAGAAGTTGAGCTTCAGAATAGGTGGAGCAGGATCAGAGAGTTCTTGCAGGCCTTCAATTCTGCATGGGACGAAACATACGAGAGTATAACATCCCCAAGCTGGGTGAGTTATGCGAGGCCTTTGGGTTCCATGATGGCTCTCGACATGCCCTTTGTGGGGACAGGTTCATTCGTAGAGCGGGACCTGCCATTTGCCGCCGAACCAAACCCCGCCGCCCTGGCAGACAACCAAGCAGTCTTGGATCAGTTGGTGAAATTTGTCCGCTCCTCCTGGTATCAATATGATTTTTCCAACCTTGAGGTTGATCTTCGCCAACTATATGCCAAATTGGCCAACGGGTTTCGAAGGTTTCGGGAGCATGGAGTGGGAGTACTCGAGCAGCATGTGAAGAAGCTGCTTCAACAGGCGTTTAAAGAAGAGTTAGCCAGGCGTAATGAGATCGAGCGCGACATCCTCTTTGACCTCAACCAGGAAATTAGGGATTTCTGCGCCGCCAGGGATACTGGGACATCTTTTGATAAGCTCGCGAAAGAGTTTCCACATGCGGACATCTGGGAGTCACTTGCAGATATTTCTGACGAACAAGAACTGAGAGTCAAATATCAGATGGAGACGCGGTTTCTGGTGCAGCAGAAGCAACGAGAGTTGTCGCATGCATATTCAGGAGCGAATTTGACCCTTGAGTGGCTCGAGGAGGCCATCCGGTGTGCCCTTCTGGCTCGCCAATTTTGCAAGTCTATCATCTCTGGACACACGGACAGCACCATTGAGACGGTACGCACCGCCTCACAGCGAGCAGTTGAAAGTGTTATTGCAACGGCGTCTCATGTGCAGGAAGAGTGCGAGATGGACCTCGATGTCCGCGACTGACAGAAGGTTCTGAATAGAGAATAGACTGCAATCAGCTCCTTCATCATAAGGCGTCACGGCGGCACTCCATGGAGCGGTTGGCAAAAACCAAAGAACAGACCATTCAGGCGACTCGGAAGAGTCATGGCAAGGAAGGGAGGTAGAGTGGCCACGTGGCGGAAGATGTGCAGGATACACATACTTCCAGGTTACCTTTCTATGTTCCTTCCTGCTCTGATTGCGCATGTTGGATACTCTTGTATGGGGAAGAAGGGCCGCGGGCACTTGGCCTTTTTCCGAGCAATCCGGGATCCTGAGAGACAAGGAAGCCATAGACCAGTCATGGGCCTGGACCGAGAGGCTCACAGATTTTTGTTCACGCTGCTCACGAGAGCCGCGCCACAGGATTACATGCCGGATGGATTGGTCAAGGCCCAGGTCAAATTTGCTGAATGTGCGGGCCCGGGAATAGAAATGGTCTTTGCGGGAGTTCAGAATCTGGTGCTGAGTAATCTGGTGGTCGAAATCTAATGAAATCGATGTTCGCGAGAAGAGAGATGGATTGGGTGCTGAAGAGGTACGAGGTGCAGAGTAACATTGTGCCAAGGCGGAAGGGCGTAGCCGCCATATTGACGGATTCTGTATGTGGATACCTAACAACAGGGGGTAGATAAGGCTGCCATCCCCCTTTTACCTTTTGATTACATCCAGACCAACACTCCATCATACTCTCGGACAGCTTTCTCACCTATTCTCTTTCACCAATATACTGTCACCATGGCAATGGCGTCTGGCCCTCCCGCCCATGTCCAAGACACCATTGAGGCGATCGAGCTGCCAACAGCACAGCCATCCTCTCCTGCCGTTGTTTCCTCGGCACACAGCAGCACTGAGGTCAAGGAGTTGGAAACGACGACTCAAGGCTCATCCGGGCCTACCCGGCAACGGAGTAGGCTCAGGACATTGACTGTCATGATCGCCCTTTTTGTGCGCAACACCCCCCTCTCTTATTGCCTGCTAGACGCCCAACCTGACTCGGTCACTTATCCAGTCCGCCCTCTTCATCGCCGCCTTGAACACCACCATCGTAGCCACCGCCATCCCGACAATCTGCGCCGATCTTCATTCAGCTGCCGGCTACTCCTGGATCGGGGCCTCATATGTCATCGCCACCACCGCTGTCGTTCCAATATGGGTGAAACTGTCCGACATCTGGGGCAGGAAGCCGATTCTGTTGATGGCCGTAGCGCTATACTTTGCCAGCTCCATTATCTGCGCTGTCTCGACCAGCATGGCCATGCTCATCGCGAGCCGCAGTGTCCAGGGAGTATCAGGCGGCGGTCTCGCGTCTCTTATCAGTATCGTCATTTCGGACCTGTTCAGTATGAGGTTTGTGACCTATATTGCGGATCTGCGTTTGACAACGAGACGAATCTCTAATGGACGCTTGCAGGAGCCGACCTCTCTTTCTCGGCCTTCTCCACGTAACTTGGGCTGTTGCCGGGGGCCTTGGGCCAGTGCTCGGCGGCGCCTTTACGCAGCTTCTCTCGTGGCGCTGGATCTTCTGGATCAACCTTCCGATTTCCGGGGCAGCATTCTGCTTGTTACTCTTATTCCTGGACGTGCATAACCCGAAAACCAAGCTCGCCGACGGCGTCAAAGCGATCGACTGGGCTGGGAGCCTATCTATCGTCTGTGTCATGGTCATGGTCCTTCTCGGCCTCAACTTCGGAGGCACGGCGTATCCCTGGGACTCGCCAAAGGTCATCTGCCTCGTCGCGGTTGGGGGTTTGATGGCTGTCGTGTTTCTCTTCAGTGAGAGTCGCCTCGCGCGCTATCCAATCATGCCCTTAGGCCTGTTCCGCCGGAGGTCCAATGCTGCATGCCTTGCTATTGGCTTTACACAGCATTTTGTATGTTGTGCCTAGGATCTCTTCTTAAGTAATAGGGCTAGACTGACAATCGGCGACATAGGTTATCAATGCGGCCGAGTACTATCTTCCACTCTATTTTCAATCTACAAAAGAGGCCTCGCCACTCCAATCTGGCCTTCTCCTCCTTCCGCTCATAATCACAGAGGCATTTACTGGAATTTTCGCCGGCGTCTTCATATACCGTGTGGGCCGCTATATGGAGCTCATCTGGGCTGGTATGGCTTTACTGACCGTCGGCAATGGGCTGTATATCTATCTCAACGCAACATCATCCATAGGCTCGATTGCCGCGTTCGAAGTTGTGGCTGGTCTGGGCGGAGGTCTTCTCTTCGAACCCCCTCTCATCGCTCTTCAAGCCCTCGTCTCCCAAGACGACACCGCGACGGCCACAGCCACTCTCGGGTTCATTCGCGGCATCGGCGTCTCGCTGTCGATCGTCAGTGGGGGAATTATCTTCCAGAATGGAATGCAACTGCGAAGACCGAGCTTACGAGACCATGGACTGCCGACGAACCTCATCGAGACCTTCTCGGGCCCGGACGCCGCGACGAGTATCGACCTCATCGCGACCATCCCCGATCAAGCCCAGAGGTTGGCGGTGAAGCAGGCCTTCGCATGGAGCTTGAGGAATGTCTGGATCATGGCCGCCGGCGTGGCTGCATGTGGCCTGCTTGCGAGCGGGCTTGTCACGAAAAAGGAGCTAGCCAAAGACCACACCGAGACTCGGACCGGGATCAAAGAGAAGAGACAGGCTGATAGTGGCGCACTTGACGGTCAGGAAGCCGTATCTGCTATTGCGCGCAGCGAAGAGGCCTTTGCGTAAGGACTTGTTTCAAGGGTCATGGTCTGTCATGGCCACCTCAAGGCGGTATCGGTCTGAAGCTCCCTTGCTTCTATATGAGACGGGGGCCTTCCTTCCTTTGCCCGACATAGATTTTGGGCTTAGGCTCGTTAAGCAGCCCCCCTTCAGCTGAATCTAGCACCTCGGGCGGATAAAAGATACAGTCCTGTGGCAGCGACGTTAGTCCCCAATCTCACGAGCGAATCTACGCAAAACTCACCATATTCCGTGTCCGGATTCTGCCATCCCTGGATCAGCGACAAGCCTGCACCCTGCCAAAGCTGTCGTCGGTCCTCCTCGTCATACTTATGGCTCGAGACCACAAAGACCTTCTCACCCGCTTTGAGACAACGGTCCTCAAACCAAATATCCTTTCGTGGTACCAGGTACTGCTCGTGTCTTCCGAGTTTTTCGTTCCACTCGCCGTGACGCTCCCACTCGTCCTGATGAAAGATGGGCCTGCCCAGGATCTGGTTCGCGTAGTCGAGTGCGTTTTTGATAAACTGGTCGTTCCTGGATTCGGCGTCGTTGTACGCGGGCCATACTCTGTCTCCATTTTTGCAGCCGTCCACGCCAATGACCATCAGAGGCTCAATGCTGATTGCTCCATTGACGGAATGATCGATAGCTTTGGCGAATCCTGCGAAGAATGCCGCGGCTCCAGGCCGGGTGAAGCTCCCAAGGGTCGAGCCCAGCGAAAGTACGACTCTGGGCCTCGAGGCAACTTCAAATTGTTGCAGCCACGTCAATCCGTCGTCATAAGTGCCCAATAGGCCATGGCACCGGACGTGGTGGAATGTACTGGGGGACACCTCCTGTAGAGTGCGTTCGAGCTCGCAGCGTGATAGGTCTAGGGCATAGTAATCGACGGACTTTCTCAGGTCATCTATCGCCTGCAGAAGGATCTTGGTCTTTCGCAGACACCCGCTGCCCAATTCGACAATGATGGAGCCGGCCTCAATCCTCTGCGCTATCTCATGTGTGTGCTTTTTCAAGAGCTCAATCTCACAGTTGGTCAGGTAGTACTCGGATGCGTAGGTGACGGCTTCGAAGAACTTCAAGCCCTGTTCGTCCCACAGCAACAATGACGGGAAGCTTGGCGACCTGGCTTTCAGCGAGATAGCAGTATCCTTTGACAGTTCGATTTTCTCGGCATCTGACTGGATATCGATGATATCGGCTGTCAAATGCTCTATGTTTTCATCGTAGGATCCCATTGTGTCCAGTGAGCAACAATGCCTTTTGACGAGTCCAGAATCCCGAGAGCTATCGCGTGAGATGAGCCAGAAGATCAAGTAGTCCTTTAAGGACAATCAAAAAATGCGGTCGTGATGGCGCCATCTCGAGCCAGGGCAACATGTTCCACCAACGAGATCCACGCATGACGGTACCTGGGACGAACGTGCAACTCGAGAGGGACCGCCGCGACATTAGCTGGAGCGTGTGTCACCAGGATCGCAATCACGACATGTGCATGCAATTTCATTGCTCCATCATGGGAGGACAAGCCTACCAACAATGTCAGTAAATCGGGCGTAGAGCGAGCGGAAATAATATCCAGGAGATGCTGATATGACGGCACTTGGTGCCGGTGGAAAATTGGTCCATTGCATATACTGCCACCTGGGTGCCACCACTTCTTTTCTGACATGACGCCATGGAGGATCGAGCAGGTATTGGTAGATGGGAGCAGATATACTCCAGACCCTGTTTGGTGCTGTAGCTTCACAAATTGATGCCGCACGCGCTCTCGACATCAAAACGCGTCGCGTGTTCACGTGCACGCGTTCAGTGCCTGATGACGTCAAGTATCAAATGACAGTGACTTGGCAGTCTGGCGTTCAAGTTGCAATCGACTCTCTCTTGCGATCCTCACGGTTTACTGACCCGTTTCAAATCACTTGGGCCCAATGCCAATGACGAAGTGTAGTACAAAGGCACTGAGAATCTCGTCATCAGTTTGATTCTCACAGGCGCAAGCGGTGAAGCGGTGAAACCTCTATGTTGACGTATTCGCCATGCTACTTGTCCCCATTGCTGGGCTAATCTCTACATGAGCTCATATCAGACATAGACAACTGGACCATGTAGTCATAGTCAGGCACTCACAATTCCGTTCCCGCAAATTTTCCCCAAGTCTTTGTACCGAATCCCCGTTCCTTGATGCTTCTAGCCGCCAGATCGCGCATCTCGCAAGGTTTACAATTCCAGCCTATCCTGATCAACCTAGGTGACTGTTCAGAGAAAAAGAGATCTCCGCATACAAATGCACTAGCGCCTCGTGTTGGATTGACAAGGAACGCAGGATACCCTCAGCACGGGTAGCTGACCTTCCACCTTGATCATGGAGCCAAAGGTGACCTACAGTGATCTGGTCATTGTCGGTGCTGGCCCAGCCGGCTTGATGGCGGCTTCTTGGGCCAGTCGACTGGGCCTAAACGCTCGCATTCTAGACGATAAGCCGGACAGAATACAAAACGGTCGAGCGGACGGGCTTCATGTACGGACCATGGAGATCCTCGACAGCTTCGGCATGGCAACCCGGATAAATGAAGCCGCTTACCACCTCCGCGAAATCTGTTCTTGGGTACCCATAACTTCCCCCATCTGTCGAACTTGTACTGACCACAAGAGAAGAACCCCGACCCTGAAGATGAAAACAAGCTTCAGCGTACGCAGAGGATTTTGGCCAAGGAGGAAGAGTATGGCCGATTTTGTCAGCAGGACGTACACCAAGGTTTCATTGAGCAAAACTTTCTCGACTTCCTGGAAAGAGAAGGTCGTGTTCATGTAGAGAGAGACATTAAGACGACTTCTCTGCGACTGGACGAAGATAGTATGGTCGACCACAAAGCCTATCCGATCACTTTACGGGTTTCAAGACAAGCCCCAGCAAGCACTGGAGACATTGTGGACACGAATTGTAAGATTCCTCGCCTCCGGAGTGGCACATCTTTCCTATACTGACCGTCACGGCCGATGGCTCAGATGAAGAAATCAAAACAAAATATCTGCTCGGCACCGACGGGGGACACAGCTGGACTCGAGAACAGATTGGCCTAGAGATAGCAGGTGGCAAGACCAAAGCCCATTTCGGTGTCATGGACATTATTCCCATTACGGATTTTCGTAAGTGGTGTAAACTAACAACAGGACTAGACAGTGCTAATGTTTGTTGTAGCTGATATACGAGTGTCATGCTCTATCCACTCGGCAAAGACCGGCAGCATGATGACCGTTCCCCGCGAGAATCGGCTGGTCAGGTTCTATATTCAACTGGCCGAGACTGGTAGTGAAGGAGACGACTTCGACACCGCCAAAGTCACGCTTGAAATGATCGCACAAAAGGCGGCGAAGATTCTAAGTCCATTCCACCTGCGATACGAATACTGTGATTGGTGGTCTGTGTATACCGTGGGTCAGCAATGTGCGCCCAGGTTCGACAGAGACAATCGAGTCTTCCTAGCCGGTGACGCTGTTCATACACACTCTCCCACTATGGGCGCCGGGATGAACGTGTCTATGCAGGATACGTACAACTTGGTGTGGAAGCTGGGCCAAGTCATCCAAGGCATAGCGCAACCACAGATTCTGCGCACCTACAATGACGAACGCCAGTCAGTCGCTACACGTTTGATCGAATTGGATCAGGAAATGTGCAAATTCTACGAGAAGGGGCCGGGTTCGGATGCACACCACTACAACAAATTCTATGCGAAATTCCGTACATTTCTCAGCGGAGCCGGTGTTGAATATGGCCCAAACATTTTGATACCTCGCACGCATAAGGAGGAGTCGTCGCATTCCGAACCTCGCAATGGCTTCGACAGAAAAAGTTCGTCTAGCCTCACTTCAAGACAATCACTGGCAAGCAATATCATTGTGGGCCGACGGCTGCCCTCTCATTTGGTGTTGAATCACGCAGAAGCCAACATTGTGCATGTACATTCAATGTTGAAGTCCGACGGCCGTTGGCGATTGCTGGTGCTGCCTGGCAATATCGCGGAGGAGACGCCGATGGCGCGCTTGAAAGGTTTATGCCAATACCTGGACAGTGCTTCGTCGTTTTTACGCACATACACACCTGACAATGAAAAATTGGACTCGGTCATTGAGGTTTTGACAATACACGCTGCCTCGCGATCCAAGCTTGAATTGTCCGACCTACCAGAGATCCTTCACCCATTTGACCCCAAGCTCGGAGATGACTATTGGAAATGCTTTGTGAACAACAATGCTGGAGAAGAAGGCGCCTTTGACGATGCCTACGAGAGATGGGGCGTGGACAAGAAGCAGGGTTGCCTGGTTGTCGTGCGGCCAGATCAGCATGTCTCCTTCATCTGCGGCGTCGAGGAGATAGACCAGGTTGCAAGGTATTTCGACCAGATCCTTGTGCCGCAAAGGGGGAAGAGAGAATGCAATTGTGGGCATTGAAGCATCGCGGCCTCGATTTTCAGCATGTTGGAAGCCATTGAGGGCCTTGTAAGGAATCTGAGAAACATGGGGAAGGGATTCCTCATGGTAGCCGCGGAGACATGGGCGTTGAGGCCACATATCTTTGTCAGATGATAGTGGAATCCATCATGTTACAAAGAAGGCAGCCCAACAATGTGACTGGAGGTCTCTAGGGGATTTGTAGAAGGCTATGAAGAACGGAGTACCGCGTGCCTTGTGTGATTCTGTGTCAATTGCCGACCGTGCGACGGACTGTTCTCCGCTCATCGCCAACGTCCAACGGCCACCTGCACGTCGCACGTCGCACGTCGCACTAAGAATGATCTACAACACCACATGGTGCTACCACCTCCACCACCTCCACCACCATCCCATCCCGCCTTGTGATGCCCTTGATGCCCGCTGTCGATCCTGTCTCCCCACGATTGTCCATTGGCCGGTTGGCCGTCGGCACGTTGCCGACACGTCATTATTCGAATCCCATGCCACAGCACGTCCATCATGTCCCAGATGCAGCAGGTCGCATCTCTTTCATCCCTCCGGTGCTTCGCAATGCTTGCCAACGCTTGACCAAAAGCTTAGGCTCGGACTCCAGTGCCCCATAAAATGGGTAGTCACATATGACACTTCTCGGTATTATCATGACGGTCGTTTCTGTCTTTGTTACTTTCCTCAAATCTTTTCTCTCTCTCTGAACCCAAGTGTCCTCCAAAAATGACTGCGATGCAAGGAACGCAGCGCCTGGTCGGTGGGTGGCTGATTGCCGCCATCACGTCCGTATGCTCGTCGGGCTTTCTCTTGTTCGGGTACGACCAGGGCGTCATGTCCGGCGTGGTGATCTCCAAGTACTGGCTGGCGCAGATGGACCACCCGAGCTCGCTCATGGTCGGCACCATGACTGCGCTGTACGATGTGGGAGCCGTGTTCGGGGCCATCGGCGCCGCTTTCACGGGAGAGCAGCTGGGCCGGAAGAAGACCCTGCTACTGGGGACCACGGTGCTGATGGTCGGCACGGTGCTCATGGCCAGCAGCTACGAGCGCGTCCAGTTCATGGTCTCGCGAGTCTGCACGGGGATAGGCATCGGGTACATCACGTCGGTGACGCCCGTGTACCAGGCCGAAATCAGCGCCGCGGCGCAACGCGGCTGGCAAGTCTGCTGCCAGCTCACCACGATGCTCGGCGGGCTGATGATCGCCTACTGGATCAACTACGGCTTCTTCTTCGTGCACAGCAGCGCGCAGTGGAGGTTCCCGCTGGCCTTCCAGCTGGTCTTTGCCATCTACATCATGCTGGTGGCGCCCTGGCTGCCCGACACCCCGCGCTGGCTCATGCGACACCGCACCCCGGCCGAAGGGCTCGCGGTCCTCGCGCGGCTCCGGGGCCGCGATGAAAAGGACCGGCTCGTGCAGACGGAGAAGGACGAGATCATGGAAGCCATCGCCATCGAGGAACAGGAGGAAGGCTCGTGGGCAGACCTGTTCCGCAACAACGGCATCTCGGCCAACAAGCGATTCTATCTCGCGCTGGGCATCCAGTTCATGCAGCAGATGTCCGGCATCAACATTGTAAGTATTTTTGCACTGCACGGCCGGCCCCCGTGAAATCGGGACACTACATAGGCTAACAAGCATTCTTCCCTTGCAAAAGGTCACATACTACGCCCCAACGCTCTTCACCACATCGTTGAACATGACCCAAGAGATGTCCATCCTAATGGGCTGTTTCCTGCAGCTGTGGTACATCATCGCCTCCTTCCTGACCTGGTACACGATCGACCGCGTCGGGCGACGCCTCCTCTTCATCTCCATGGCCCTGGGCATGTGTCTGGTATTGGTGGCCGAAGCCATCGCCGTCAACCGCATCGAGGCCGCAAACTACCACGACACCTCGGCCGGCGTGGCCGCCGTCTTCTTCGTATTCGCCTTCGAGGCCTGCTTCACCTGGGGCTGGATGGCCACCGTCTGGGTGTACCCGCCGGAGATCTTACCTCTGAAAATCCGAGCAAAGGGCGCCGCTCTGGCCGCGGGAGCGGATTTCTTGGGAAACTTCCTCGTCGTCGAGGTCACGCCTGGTAAGTAACAACCCCCAAAACCGACCCACTCACTATTCAATCCAATTATCGTCCTATATATTTTCCCCCATTTCGCTAACCCACATCTCATTCACATCCATGTAGACGGCGTCAAGAATCTAGGCTGGAAATTCTACATCGTCTGGGCGGTGCTTAACCTCGCCAACGCCATCATCGTCTGGCTCTTCTACCCAGAAACCGGCGGCCAGCCGCTCGAAGCCATCGACACGCTCTTCGCGGACAAGGAGCAGCGCCGACGGGCCTCGAGTCTGGGCGTCTTGCCCGATGATGATGATGATGATGACATGGACGGAGCCGACACCGCGGACAAAAGGGGCCTCCTGAGCAGACTGCAGTGGAGCATCGTGCGCAAAGCCGACAAGCAGGTCAAAGCGTACCGGCGCACTGGGGGCGGTCGACGGCGTGTCTCGGAGACGACCGCCGTGTCCGACACCACCACCGCGCGAGGAGGCGGCGGCGACGACGACGACTACGACGAGGAGGGGGACCTCGATGGCGGAGCACGGGGGAGAAAGGTCCGTGAGGACCAGCGTGAAGTTGTCGTGCAAAAGTGACACAAAAATAGAGCGACCGGGAGCAGAGGGAAGGAGGGATTATCTTGATTGTTTTACTAATCAAACAATACTGTACAACTTTTATATACATACATGTACAATGCCACCCATCCCTTCACCACCTGCAGTGTGTAGAATAGAGTGGGGTATCATCCAGAAACACAAATGCGCCGTTGATCCCAGAGTCAAAGCTCATCGTGTCTGTCGTACAGTTCGTGCTGAAATATCCCCTCGACTTTTGAAATGCTATCGTAGCTCTCGAAAGATTCGGTGGTCGGCTGTGCTCAACCTGATGCATGAGTGGAAGGACAATGGAAAGTAGTGCCGTCAAGTTAGCCAGTCTGCTTCAGACTCTAGGCTTTTGCTCGCACTTCCAAATCCAAGGTCTCCCTGTCTTTGCCCAAGATGACCTTCGCGGTATCCCCAGTCTTCAGTTCGCCTCTAATGATCCTGTCTGCTAGTCTTCGTCCGATCTCGTGTTGTATGAGGCGATTGAGCGGCCTGGCGCCGTATCGAGGATCATAGCCCTTCTCGCATAACCAGTCCTTGACTTCGGACGAAATGTCAAGCGCGATCCTACGATCGTCAAGGCGCCCTTGAAGTTCGCGGATGCGGATGTCCACAATGTCTCGCAGAGCAGACTTCGACAGTTTGTTGAAGATGATGAATTCGTCGATCCGGTTGAGGAACTCGGGCGGGTAAGAAGCTTGCACAACTTCCATCACGCCTTTCTTTTGTTCGGGCGTCACTGTTTCCACGTCTGCCCCACTGCCCATCAGAATTTCGGCACCAAGGTTGCTGGTCAAGACAATCAGAGTGTTCCGGAAGTCGACTTTGTGGCCTTGGCTGTCGGTGAGAAATCCCTCGTCCAGCACTTGCAGCAGCAGACTTGAGATGTCACGGTGGGCCTTCTCAAACTCGTCGAACAGGAGAACTGCATACGGTTTGCGTCGAACAGCTTCTGTCAGCTGGCCTGCATCCTCGTACCCAACGTAGCCTGCGGTGGCGCCAATGAGTCGTGATACTGTGTGCTTCTCCTGAAATTCCGACATGTCGAAGCGTACCACGGCGGATTCTGTGCTGAAGAGGAAGTTGGCAATCTGCTTGCAGAGTTCTGTCTTTCCGACGCCAGTAGGTCCAAGGAACATAAAACTTCCGAGCGGACGGTTTTCACCGTTAAGACCTGCTCGTTGCATGCGGACCGCATTGGCCACCGCGGTAAGAGCTTCATCTTGACCACGGACATGGTCTCGCAATTTGTCCTCCATCTTCACAAGCTTTTCAACTTCCCCAGCCATGAGTTTGGTGACTGGAATGCCTGTTGTTCGGCTGACGACGTTGGCAATGTCATCAGCAGTCACCGAATCATGGATAAGGGTCTCTCCGTCCTTCGTCGTCGTGGTGACTTCTTCGCCTTCCCTGGGCAGTTGAGATTCGAGTTTTGGAATGGTCGCATATTGCAGTTCACCTGCACGAGCAAAGTTTCCTTCACGTCTGGCCTGCTCCAACTCCTGTCGTGCCTTTTCAAGGTCTTCTTTGGTTCGTTTGATGGTTTCGATTTCCGCTTTCTCGCGGTCCCAAATCTCGGTCAGACGATCCACTTCTTTCTTCTTGTCTGCAAGCGTCTCCTCTAACTTTTGCCGACGTTCTTTGGAGGCGATGTCCGTCTCCTTCCGCAAAGACTCGAGCTCGATTTGAATGGTCATGATCTCGCGATCTAGTTTTTGGATCGCGTCAGGTTTGGATTCCTGTTGCAAGCGAAGAGCAGAAGCTGCCTCATCCACAAGATCTATAGCTTTGTCGGGTAGGAAGCGATCAGTAATGTATCGATTACTGTATGTCGCGGCGGCAACAAGAGCACCGTCTGTAATGCGAACGCCGTGATGGACTTCATAACGGTCCTTAATGCCACGCAAGATAGAAATGGTGTCTTGAACTGAAGGTTCGCCGACCAGGATTGGCTGGAATCGACGTGCAAGCGCAACATCCTTCTCGATTTGGCGGTACTCGTTGAGAGTCGTGGCACCACAACATTGTAACTCGCCACGCGACAGAGCTGGTTTCAGGAGGTTGCTCGCATCAATTGACCCTTCAGCCTTTCCGAGACCGAGCAGGGTATGCAATTCGTCGACGAAAAGGATGACTCCTCCATGTGCGTCTTGTACCTCTTTAAGAACCTTCTTCAACCGTTCTTCAAAGTCACCTCTGAACTTGGCACCTGCTATCAATTGACCCAGGTCCAGAGAAATAACTCTCTTATTCTTGATGCTTTCGGGTACGTCTCCTCTTACTATCCTCTGTGCGAGACCTTCAAGAATGGCGGTCTTACCCGTTCCAGCTGCACCAATCAAGACGGGATTGTTTTTCGTTCGACGTGAAAGGATCTGTATCGTTCGATGAATCTCTCCATCTCTTCCGATGACTGGATCAAGTTTGCCATCTTTAGCTCGGGCTGTCAGATCGACGCCGTATTCTTCCAATGCAGGTTTTTCAGGCTCGCCTCCCATATTCATTCGATGGGTTCCGCCAGGGGGATGAGGTCGGCCATTGGCGTACGTACGAACGAACACGGCAGCTGGGAGTACGGAGCGAGGAGTCGAAGAATAGGTTGTACTGGATGTCAGGAAGGGAGCGGCTCTCCGACGGAGCAAAGTTGAAGGTAGTACTCGCGAAGGAACTGCTCGTCGGACGAGCGTCGACCTTGCGGTGTTCATGGCTGTGGTTGCTTTTGATGCAGAGCACCAAGGGGTTGCGGGAGTGTTATCGATGATCAAGGACAGAAGGAGACATGTCGACCACACTGTCGAGAGTAGAGCGGGAAATATTTTCTGATCCGAGTATTGGTGTGGTTCTTCTGGAAGCCTCGAGCCACATCGAATGATTCCGCACCGTCCACAGCCAAATACGGAATAGCTTGTTCTGAACTGGGTCTATTCCTTTTATAGACTAGTTTTGACGGCGTCGACGGCGAACTGTCGTGCCGTCATCTTTGCTCCGATTGGCCAGCGGAACGACATGGACCGGACTTACCTTCTCCTACAATCCTGAAGCAACCAAGCCACCTTTGTGCGTCTTCCGTTCAAATTATTATCATCCTCGTTTCTTCGTCGGGCAGCTCACGACCATGACGACTACCAATATCGATCCTACTGGTGACCTTGTCATCGACATTGAGAATGAACGCCTCCGAATCTCGTCCAAAGTCCTCTCTCTAGCGTCTCCTGTGTTTGGTGTAATGCTCAGTTCAGGTTTCAAAGAGGGGACTCCACAGAGCACAGATGACAGTCCTCGCGTCATTCCTTTACCGGAGGATGATCTCGAAGCTTTCAAACTTGTCTGTAGAGTCATTCATTTCCAGCTCGATCAGATTCCACAAGAGCTGAAAATCGACTCGCTGGAGAAACTGGCCTTGGTCTGCGACAAATATCAATGCACCGTCGCCATGAGGCATTGCGCGGCGTTGTGGCTGCAGAGTCTTTCCGACACATACCTCGCTGTTGAGCTGAATAGACAACTGTTGGTGGCGTACCTCTTGGACTTACCCACCGCTTTTTCAGATATCTCTTGGAGGTTGATGCAGGCACAAGCCGGCCCCTTTGAAGCATTACCTGGTCTAACGGACCACCCTACTGTCCCGTGCTCTCTACTGGGTTGGT
Source organism: Fonsecaea multimorphosa CBS 102226 (assembly GCF_000836435.1). Lineage (NCBI taxonomy): Eukaryota > Fungi > Ascomycota > Eurotiomycetes > Chaetothyriales > Herpotrichiellaceae > Fonsecaea > Fonsecaea multimorphosa. Next base: position 432,619 of record NW_015971655.1, on the reverse strand, counting down.
AAAGATGTAACTCATTCAGCAGTCCCGGAATGCTCACGTGCGCAGATGTGCTCAATACCAGGAGAGTCGAGATCAATCGCAAAATGGAGAAGATTCTCATGCACCCGGTCTCCCGCCTCCTGGGCTGTTCCTGTCGAGCCTCATCTGACGGAGTGACAAAGTATCTCTCCACCCTACGGAACCAGACAATCGCTCCCTACGAAGATGGCTTTGAGTATCTGAGTTTACTTAAAGTAGTCGATAAAGTCGCGAACTTACCCAACAGCCTTGCGGGAGAAGCATCCTGCACGAACGGCTCATACTCCCGCTGCGAACTCGCTTCTTCGCGAGACGGTTCAATGAAGAAAAAGCTAACAAAGGATCTGTCCACCTTGATGGATTCAGAACCCGGCCTCTGCCTTGATTGTGTAAAGACCGGACGTAAATCAAAGGTTGACGGGACCTGCAGAGTTCAGCACTTGTCAAACCTCGTTGCAACTCATGGATACCGAAAGGAGGTCACTCGGTAGTGAGGCCGACTGTGAGAGGTCAAGCAGCATACTTATATTGCGGCCACGACGGCTTTAGTAGCGAACAGAAAAGAACCCTTGCCAATGCTTCGCTCCATCCGCGAATTTGGCCTGTTTTGTGTGGCGAGCATTGTTCTGCAACGAATTTGACTCAGTGTTTTGAGTCCAAGTCACGAGGCTGGATCTGCTCAGATGAGCCTCACCCAAATTATATTTCCCAGCAGGTCCGGCAGCCACAGAGTCTCAGGACGCAGAAAACTCACAATCGTCCCTGTACCTTCACTTCTTTCTCTTTCTCTCTCCCACCTCATACTCTCACACAGATACACACGCGCGTGCGCGAGACAGAGACCCACCATGATAGGACCAGCAGTGGCATTCGGTTTCCCAACCTTTTTCCCAGTCGGAAATACACCTCCTGTCGATGTATTACAATCCATTCCGCCTGGTCAAGATGCTGCGGTATTACTACTCGGCTGCGGTGATGCACGCAACGTTCTTTTCTCACTCTATTGTAGGCGACCCTCAGGTATGTGTCGTGGCTTGTGAAAGAAAGGAGTGCTTGCAGATTGCTAGGAAGTGGTGACGCTAACTTGAGCAAAGATGACAGTAAATTCGACTTTACGTGCTGCGATATCAGTGCTGAGATACTAGGTCTGGGAACCGATCCGACATGGCTGTCGGTGCTAATATCAATGCAGCTCGTAATATCCTCCTTTACACACTCCTGATCGATGACGTTGACGCTGATCGCACTCGAATCTGGAACATCTACTATCATTTCATGCTGGACAAAGAATCCCTGCAACTATTGCAGAAACAAGCACAGAAGCTGGCAGGCCTGGCCACATCAATTGAAAATTGGCGTCGACAACCATATGGAGGCATGCTCCGGTTCTGCGACCAAAACACCTTTGATCGAGTTGTCAAGCTCTGGAAATGGTATGCATTGGATGTCTCTGATGGAATTGCTTTCCAAAAACAACAGTGTCACCTTTGGATCGAGTTAAAGAAAGCATGTGAATGTCACCAACAGCTTCTCGCCAACTCAGGTTCTTCCTCCATTGATCGAGCGGCAAGCCCATGTTCAGACCTGCTCACTGAGGATAAGATGTCGTACCTACAGCATTACTGGAAGTTTGGGGTGATTTACCATGATGAAAGACTCCTCGCTATGTTAGACTATTATAATCCAACCTTCTCGTCAGTGGATGGAGGTTCAGTCATATCTCCGGCAACTGAACCTTTGCAATCCTTCCACTTAGCGACTGCATACGCACGACTTACCAAAGATTCGCCTATCAACCCGAAGACAAATCGTACGAACCAAGCGGCAGATCTCAGTCCCCAAGCTCAAGCGGCGGTAAGGCAGTTCCAGGCCTGGGCCGAAAGCCTTCGACGACTCAAGGGTCGACGGACTGTACGGTTCACAGCCTCGGATGCAATGGCTTTCTGTTACGTCTTACAACATCATGCCGTTCATCATGATAGTAATGGCGCTTTTCAGTATCGCGACAGGTCATGCTACGAGCAACTTGTGCTTGATCCTGTGGAATACTGTGCAGGAAAATATGGTACTACCACATTCGATGTCATTGATACTTCCAATCTCGTGGATCACTGGGGGTCTCTGAACATTCTGGGGGCTTGCAGACCTCTGCTCAGAGCGGGAATGAATTCCACCCTCTACATGGAACTTCTTCAACTGCGACATGACAGTCTCGAAGCGTACGCCCAGGGGCTGTTGTGTGGCGACATAGTTACGGTATCACTACTCTTTGGTCTCAGCCCCATTCAATACTGGACCAATGAAACAGGCTTCTCGCCTTACCCAGAAACGATACAGCACTGGCACGCACGCAAATATGGGCGTGGCCAAGCTCGCTTCATTACGATATGGAAGAATGTCGAGATGGACGGAGGTAATTTTGACCCTCATCAACTCGCACATTTCGTGCACAGAATGTATCTGCAGATGTTCGAACATGAAAGCCGCAAGGTCCAGTCATCCAAGACTGCCATTCAGTTGATGCGACGAAAATATCCGCATTATACACGTGCTGGTCTGGCTGTGATTCTGAGCCTGATCAAGAACGCTAAATTCGTCGACTTCACAGCCTTCGTGGAAAGACTTCGTTCCCGATTGTGGAATGAATCTAGCCGGGACGAAATGAGTTCTCAGTACCTGCAGTCTCTTGATCTCTACCTACACGAATTCCAGCTATGCACTTCGGCCATGTACAGTGACAAAATAGAGAATGCGGGAAACCGGGAACTCACCCTCCTTCGAAGTTGGCCTGACATCCCTTCCACTGTTTATCTTACTGTGGCCGTTTCACATTGGAGGTCAGACATTTCTGCCGTCTCCAGCTCTATGTCAGGATTTTGGCCTCTGTTGCAGCTTTCTTTGAGATGTCAAAATACCGATCGCGAGTCTCACTTTCCCGACGTACAGATTGGCCTCGGCGTTGTCCGAACCAAAGGAAAAAGAAATACGGCAAGCTACGCAGTGGAAATACAAACAGACTTGGAAGCACGGGAGGGGCTGACATCTTTAGTTGTTTCAGCTCTTGTGCCCACGCGCATGCTGTTGGAGGTGTCGAACTTCTCGACAGTGGTTGCGGTTCAGTTTATGGCTACAGCTCATAGGGACGACCAGGAAAGAGCAGCTAAAGCAGGTGCGGCCATAAATGATACTCTCTTGAATGATAGAGAGCGCGTGGGAAGCTTGAAGCATGAAGACGTCTTCATCACACAGAATCCTCCAAATATGAAGGGACGGATGCCGCCGCCGCCTGTTACTGCCAGCTCTGTGTGGCGAGAGACTGTACGTGTTGCTCACACTGCTGGCAAGGTGACCTTCCACATGATATTCGACAAGGAAGCGACAAGAGTGGAGAAACTCAACTTGCATATCGACCTTTCCTCCACGAGTGCTGAGCCTTTGTTGCAGTCAAAGGCTAACGTCAACTTTAAGCGGCTGTCTTCTTTCGTCCTCGAACTCACCATCCGTTCGGGATTGCTCGCGTATCGTGAGCGGATACGACTCCCAGTTGCATTAGACACTTCAAATTCCAGGACAAGAGTTGCCCGAAGATCTGCGTATGTTGAGTTCATCGCAACAGTTGCAACGCCGGACGTCCTATCAAAGCATCCGGATTCTCTTTATCCCATGCCTCTGGCTTGCGGCAAACCGACACTCGAGAATCTCAGATATATCCACCTGGAACATCTTCCAACAATCGATGTATCGGATGCTTCCAAACTCGAATGGATGACGCCTCATTTGATGTCAATGATGTCCCCGAGGGAAATCGACATTGCAATTCGATGCGGCCACCCGAACGCGAAGACCGACGACTTACGTTACAACTTCAAACGAACAGTCGCAAAAGTTTTCGCTCACTACACTGGCCTCGGTGGCAAGAAACAACAGAATGCGTTTGGCCTGATGCGTCGGGGGGAAACGATCCCATTAATAGTGGTCTTTATTTCAGCGTTACGGCTGGATCTCGCAAGTCTGAACGTTACCCTTGATGCGGCCATGCTACCTTCAACAACACAACTTGGGGCACGGGAGAGACTAGAACTTGTTATAAGAATGCAGAACAATGGCCCTGTATTCGAAGTTGACGACGACGAACTTGCACTATGGAAGTACGCAGCTGCAGCTTTTGCAGAGCGTTGCCGTGACTGGGAGCACACCGAGAGGTGCGAATACTCATCATCGAACACGTCTACCGTGCCTGCGCCGAGTTTCGACGGAGCCGTAGTCTGCTCTTGCGGGCTGGGGAGATTTCCGCAGGGTTACAAACCCGATGTGCCAGTGTGGACGTCTATCGCCAAGCACTGTGTTCGTGTGGCCATTTCGCCATGTTACGCTGTACCTTTGGTTGAGAAGATTTTTGACGATGAAACAACTGAGCAAGAAAACGAGCAAACAGCCGATCTCGTCACGAAAGCGGATCTCTACACAAAAAGACAGGGCTGCTGGGGATGCAACGAACATGTCTCAGAACATCAGAAATTGCTTAAGTGCGGCGGATGCAAGGTGGCTCGGTATTGTTCGAAAGAGTGCCAAGTCAAGGATTGGAAGCAAGGGCAACACAAGGTGGTGTGCAAGGCCATTAAGTTGAGAGTTTGATGCAGATGGGTGGTCACCGTGTCATGAGCTGAGGAGATCTCCAGAGAGCGGGAAAGGTGGATAGCGGGTACACCGCGGCTGCTCAGAAGGTCGATGAGAAAGTAGATCGCCCTCTCTCAAGTGTATGATATTTCTTTCTTTTTCTTGCCAGGGCTACTTGAAATGGAAATCAAGAACAGTACCGCGAGTGGTGGCGCAGGGGGTGTTTCATGATGGCAGAGCAAGTCAATGTTTTCAATTGCATTGACGGCGACTTCCTCTAGCAGTAAATGCTTTAATCTTCTTAAAAATAACAGTGTGCTCTCCTTTATGGTACTGCGAGATAGCGTTGGACAGAGCACAGACGTTGGAACAAGAGACCCCGCGAATATTCAGCGTCAGACGGTGTCATTTGATTTGCAGCCTGCCCCAGCCAGTGCCTCGTAGTCCGTAGTACCAGGGGGCAGCCCAATCGCCATTAAAGCAGCGGGGCTGGCAGTATCCGTCCTTGGCATGGCGACTCATGTTTTTTTCGAATTTGGGCATCGATCAAGAATCGACTTTGACTGCGCCCACCCATACCACTCACCACACCGGTAGTCGAGCTCTTTGGTCCCCTTCACATCTTCCAAAAGCACCTGATACATCAGTCAAGATGGGTTTCACCGACTTCGTCTCCGACAGTGGTCTCACACGTACGTCTTGTTGCCCCTTGAGCCCCTCCAAACCATGCCACTGACTCAATGACAGTCCTGAACAACTGGCTCAAGACCCGTTCATACATCGCTGGGTACGTATACTCTCCTGAGCTTCTCCCTGCCTTCAGATTCCAAGGATGAGAAACAATTGGTCCGTGTTGATGAGGCGGCTTAAGACACCGCAAAATGACTACTTCCAATCGCATGCATTTGCACCTCTGAGTTTTTGAAGAGACGAAGACACTTTGGCAAACAATATCAAGCTTGCTGTGGTCGCTGACTCATTCTCTGCAGCTTCCAGCCATCTCAAGCCGACGTCGTCAGCTTCAAGGCTCTTAAAGAGACTCCTCCCGTCGAGAAATACCCACATGCCTACCGCTGGTACAACCATATCAAGTCCTACGAGGCCGACTTCTCCACCCTGCCGGGCGACCCATCCAAGCCCTTCACCACCTACGGCCCAGAGGCTGTTGCTGTAACCCACAACCCCAAAGACGCCCCTGAAAAGGCTGAGGAGGATGACGACGAGGTTGATCTCTTCGGCTCTGACGAGGAAGAGGAAGACCCCGAAGTCGTGGCCGAGCGGGAGAAGAGATTGGCAGATTACAGGAAGAAGAAGGAAGGCAAAGCCAAGCCCGCCGCAAAGTCGCTCGTCACCCTAGACGTGAAACCGTGGGATGACGAGACGGACATGGACGAGCTGGTGAAAAACGTCTTGGCCATCGAGATGGACGGACTTGTGTGGGGCGCGCACAAGCTCGTCGCTGTCGGCTTTGGTATCAAGAAGTTGCAGGTCAACTTGGTTGTCGAGGATGAGAAGGTGTCTTTGGACGAGCTGCAGCAGCAGATTGAAGGAGACGAGGATCACGTCCAGTCCACCGATATCGCGGCCATGCAGAAGCTGTAAGAAGGAGGAGTTCCGGTTCTCCATGCCTCTCATTGCCTGTGACACGGACACCAAGTCAAGGGATTTCGAAGCTGTCCAGAGGGTTTCTAGCCTTGCCTTGGCTGATGTTGGGGTGGTTTCACGCCTGATTTCCCCTGGCACGGATTTGTTGGACTGACTTAGAGCGATGGCATTCTCCCTCTACGTAACTTGATGATAGACGAGAAAAATACAAAGATGAGTGACGAGCATCCTCGACCCACAGACAGCGCAGGCTCTCCTCCTCTGATCCTTGCAGTCCCCTCCCTCGTACGTGTAAAGGCGTTATCAGATCTGAGACATTTTGCAGGCTCATGATTTGCTGGTTGGTGCTAGATCCGGAGTCGCCCAGTCAGCCACCTGCCTCATTCTTTTCTATATCCAGCAAGACGGCACAAGCATGTACTTGACCTTGCAGCAGGTATAATTATAGCAGCATTGGCTTATTTTTTCTCTTCTGTCTGTGCTAAGTCTTTGTCTCGCTTGAGCCTTACTCTCCTCCACGAAGACCGCAACAAGGATAGAGGTGGGGTTTCCCTACAATGCTGGTCGCTCTGGCCTTTTGACAGAGCCGCAGAATCCTCAACTGCGCCCCTCCCCCTCCTTCACGTTACTACCTCAGGGGGCATACATATACAGCCCGGTCTGGCAACGAGTATCCCCAGAGCCTCGCGCCCTTTGCAATCTGCCCAACCTGACCGGAGAAAGCGGTGAGCAAGACAACGGACAGACCACTCTGAGTGGAGGGGTAGCAAACAAAAGGAAGGATATAGTGCGAGACAGGCCTTTCACTCCCCCATTCCCTCAAGAGAGCAGAAGTCGTGGAATCCGCAGACATGGCGGCCAAAAAACTCAAGATCGACCCTCCCCTTCTCAATTCAGCCTGTCCTTGGGCCACCACCCTCGAAGACATCAAAGCCCTCTATGACACTCCTTACACAGGCGCCGTCACGATTCGAACCTCTTTGCTGGAAGGCTTCACCCATGACGACTCTGTTCATCAATACATCTTCTTCACCCCCGGCAAGACCATCCCCGGGGACGCCCCAAAGGGTGAGGCTTCGAAACCCTCTTCGTCAAACAGCCCATCAGAACCAGTATCGACCCTCAACACGCTGGGCTACTCCCCACTCACTCTCTCCGAATACCTGGGCATCATCAACGAGATCGTCGGCCAGCGCCACCTGGGGACCGACACGCCGACCAAGAAACCATTCATCCTGTCCGTCACGGGAACACCAGACGAGATTGCCATGGCCTATGCTCTCATCGCCAACGCTGCAGAAATGGACGAAGATCTCCGTCTGGCCATGGAGGTCAACCTCTCGTGCCCCAACATCGCATCTGCCCCGCCACCGGCATACGACAAGAAACAACTAGACGAGTACCTTGAGGCAATCAGCGACTCCAAATCCACCTACCGGGGACGTATGGCAACTCCTGATTCGGTACCAAAAGTCGGTATAAAGCTTCCACCGTACACATATACCGGTCAATTCGAAATGGCCGTCGACTCTCTGCGCAATGCCAAGTCCTCTGAACCAGGGGAAGGCTCTGTGATCGACTTCATCACATGCACAAATACACTGGGCAATAGCCTTCTCCTCACCTCGAATCTCGACCCAGCACTCAGCAACGAGTCTGGCAGCGGGCTGGGCGGGCTGGCGGGAGCAGCACTCCACCCTCTTGCACTGGGCAACGTCGCCACCTTCCGAAAACTGCTCGATCGAGATCCCTCAACCAAGGACATCATGATCATCGGCGTTGGAGGCGTGGAAGACAAGGATGGTGCAGAGAGGATGAGGAAGGTGGGAGCAGAGGCTGTCGCGTGCGCATCGGCACTGGGCCGGTATGGGGTCAGTGTTTTTGAGCGTATCACCAAAGGTGCATGAGGCTCGATACCACCGATCACGTATGCACGCGGGAAGACGAAAAGTGATGCTTGGAAGAGACAGTCATGATCAGATTGCATGCCTTGCATTGCACTGCATAGCACTGCATTGACTGCATAGCACCATGGGCCACGCCTTCAATTACAAAGAGGATTGAAGAGCGCAAGCTGAGCCAGGGTCTCAGAAGATTATGCTCATGGGGATCCTGGGGCTGGCAGGTATTGTTAACTGTAGGTGGTCATCTACATGAGTAGAAGATACTATGTACGGAGGAGTCCTCACTTATTTACGCATCCGAAGAGGTGGATTGGGAAAAAAGGGAGACGATACGGCCCTGTCACGACCAGCACTTACGATAGCCCGCAGCATACGAGAAGCGTTCCAGAGAGACACGAAGAAACGATCAAATGATAAATAAATAAATACATTAAAAAACAACGGCAACAACCTAGAAAAACTTTTTTGTATTCATACTACGCTCAATAGGCACTCTGACTCAAAGAACCTTCTTCACCTGTTCGCATGCTCATTCTCCAGAACAAGCGCTCGCTCACACCTTGACTGATCAATCTTTGTTTCGTGCTTGGCCACTCGGACATTGACGGGTGATGGTCGAGGTTCGGGCTCGGGTTCAGTTCCAGTCTCTCTCTTCGTTCCCATCACCAAAGAGGTTGTTTGCATTCTCGTGCCATCGAGGTCACCCACCCGCCAAATACCCCTGGCTATCGACTGCATCTTCAGCTACCAATGCAGCTCCAATTCGATCAATACAAGATTCGTTGTCCGTATTCTCTACCACCTTTTTGTTGATGCTCCGGATCTGATAGACCTCCCCGCTCTGTAAAGACCTATGCCGTGTGCCTGGAGTCGATCTGTTTCCCATGCCGGTGATGACTTGATACTAATGCATTAACTACAATGCATATGGATTCATGGACCGAATAGTCAGGCATCTGTGCAATGGTCAGCAACGGCATGGATGAACGTGGGTTTTCATGTCACTTACGGTGGACTCTTTGTCAGGTCAGTCTTCAAAATGACGGGCACTCGAGTCATTTCAGTCACGTCTTGAATGTATTCACCACCCTCTTCCCGGAGTTTGAAATAACTGAGATACTTCTCCTTGTCGGTCAGGTTGTTCTCTGGAATGTCGCCAGCAGGCTTGCCTGTCTTTGGCTCGGATTGCGTTCTGGTCGGGCCGCCGTTGCGGGCCGGGGACGACGGCATGCTCTGAGACGATCGGTCGACTGGCGAAGTCAGAGACACACCGGCAGCCATTTCGGTAATTTCTGATGCACTATCTTCGTCATCAAAGAGCGCATCAACATCGTCGGTCGACATGGTATTGCTGTCTGTCTGCTTGCGTTGGGATTCGTATCGTTCCTTGGCCCGTTCTCGTGCAGACTCGGTCGCACCGTTGGTGCCTCTCGTGCTCACCGAAGCACGGGGTCTTTCGTCTTCAGGAATGTAGGCAGATGACGGGACTCCTTTCTCCCAGTAAAGCTCGAGGACTCGTTCTTCCTTGCGGAACTCGGCCTTCTTCAAGGGAAGCTGATCGCAATGCACACGTTTCTCGAATCCATATTCTGGGATAAGGACATCGAATGCAGACTCGTAGACGCAAATGACAATACCCTCGCTAATAAGATCGCCGCCCATGTCTTTGCTTTTCTTGTCCATGAGCCGGCAAGATTCGATGTGGACGCTCTGTTCCTGGGCGCAATGAGCAGAATCTTTCTTGTTGTTGCATTGCTCGGCTGTTTTGGCCAAGCTCTCCATGTCTTCATTGAACTCGACAGCACCGTTGGAAAGAGCAGCCTCCAGCTGCCGGTGGACGACGATGTCGGCATATCGGCGTGAGGGGTTGGTGAAGTGGGTATAGAGAGGTAGGTTGAGGGCATAGTGCTGGCGCTGCTCCTCGGCAACCTGTTCCCCAATGTAATATTTGGCACGTTGCAAAGTCTTGACCAACAGAGTCTCCATGCCCTTGCGCAGATCTGGATCTTCCACTTTGAAGAGACTGTTCTGCAGGCTTCCGCTGCTAGAGCTATCAATCTCATGGCCAGCTCGCGTCATGCGATCGACAAACGTCAGCAGTCGTCGCGGGTTCGGAGGGGCTTGTCTTCTCAAAAACGCCTTGTCAGGCATCGCAGTGAAAATCTTCTGCGCAACAAAGAAGTTGGCTTTGCAACTAATTTCCTCCATGATCTCGTGAGCAGCGGATGTGTTGAAGATGTTCTGCTCAACCGGAACATTCTCGTCATCGAGCTGATAAAGCAGCCGAAGAGGGGCAATGTTTGCAGACCGGTTGCCAAAGCGAGCTTCTCGGAATTTGCTGGCAATTTTGTGCAAAGTCTTGATGTCCTCGACAGTGGGCCCGTTCAATTCAGGTTGTTCGCCTCCCTTGACGACAGCATCAATTGCACGGTATCCAAGCTTACCAGTGCTCTGAATGATCGATTTGCCAATGAATGGGTCCTCTTCAATCTGCCCTGTCTCGGTATTGACTTTGAAAACCACACTCACGGTCAGACGACCCTCGCCTGGAAGTAGCGAGCAGATGTCTGCTGACAGCTTCGAGGGGAGCATGTTAACGCCCCTGGTCATCAAATAAACGCCAGTCCCTCGTTTCTTGGCCTCTCGATCAACCAACGAGTTCGCCTTGACGAAATGCGCGATATCCGTGACATGGATGCCGAGTTCGACCAAGCCATTGTCAAGTTGCTTGATGTGGATAGCGTCGTCGAGCTCATTGGTGCCATTAGGGTCAATGGTGAAAGTTCGCTCGTTGCGGAGGTCGAGGCGTGCACCCAAGCTCTCCTCACTCTCCGCCTTCAACGACCAGTCATCCCACCCAACACTCTTCAGGACGGCATCGGAGAACTCATCGGATCCAAAGTTGTTGTCGCGGAGCAAGGCGTCTGTCTCCACACGAAGATCACCCATCTCGCCCAGTTGTTCAACTAGAGTACCGAATGGATGCAGGGAGGTAATCGGCCAACGCTTGATACAAGCCACGAAGATTCTGTTGGCGTAGTCCATATGTTTATCGACAAAGTCTCGGGGAGCTTGTTCGGTGGGGATGGCGATCAAGGGGACGCGTTTGTCGGTGGGTTTGAACCACACGATCTTCGGCTTGTCTTGTGCGCGAGATTCAGATCGCGAATGCCCTCCATCTCGTGCCTGCCGCTCGGCCTCCTGCTTCTCCTTTGTGGCTTGACTGCTTGGTCGGAGCAGACCCAGAGTACCCGAAAACATCTGCCCAGCGACGCGCTCAATAACCGCAACGACATGGCCTGCGTAGAGAGGCTTCTGTTCGTCGCTGATCTCTTCTTCTTCCATCAACAACAGGCTCTGACCTTCGACCTCAACATCATCATTCTTCTTCTGTGTTGGACGCTGACGCAAGCTGCCGCGTCGTCGGATACTACCATCTGGAGCAATCGAGGCAGTGTCAGTGGTCGAAGCCGTATCACTCTTGCCGTTTTGGTTGTTACCCGACGAGCGAGTGTCGGTGATGTCCTTGCGTTTTTTCTTCTCTTCCTTCTCACGCTTCTGACCCCAGACTTCGTCGACGTCAAGCAGTTCGACCGCAACGAGATCGCCCTCGAGAGCGCGATTACGGTCTTTGCTACCACAAATGAAGATGTCTGCATCGAGATCGTTGGTAGTGACATAGGCGTCGGACCGGTTCTTCTTGTTCACTCGGAGGATGCCCGCAACCAGTTGGCCGTCGTTGAGCAACGCAGGAAGCGTGGCTTGGGGGAGGTAAGGAGTAAACAGAGTCTTCCGCTGTTGTTGTTGCTGCTGCAAACCCATTGGAGGAGCATGCTGACTGGCCTGAAGACCGCCAAGTTGTGCACCTTGCATCGCCTGAAGCTGCGCGATCTGCAACGCGTTCAGCTGCTGGCCAGCGAACATCTGAGGTGCCATCATCATTTGGCCCTGAGGGAGTTGCACCAGCTGTGGCTGGCCGGGATATTGAAACCCACTCATTGAGCCGATGGACTGGTTCATTGATCCTCGCCCACGATGGCCCGGCTGGAAGTTTCCACCACCCATAGCTTGCGGTTGGCTGAATTGACCCATTTGTTGAGGTGACTGCTCAGTCGTCTGCTGATTATTCTGTTGACGCCAATTGCCCTCAAAGTTGCGGGAGCCCTGCCTCGTGTGATTGCTTTGGCTTCCACGACGTTGCAGGTCTGACTGGTTACCGGCACCAGTATCACCAGGAGGTGGGAACTGGAAGGCAGAGCCTCCACGACCAGCCTGACCTCCACCCCGGGGATTTCCAGCAGCCATACTCTGGCTTCGACTGTGACCAACCATACGTGCATTGCCAGCACGCTGAAGACCCAGCCCTCCAGGAGTGACGGGTGTGTTCAACCTGTCATCCGCAGGGGTAGCAGCCACAGGACTCTCCGCGATGCCTCCCGCTCCTGGAATAGGGAACTGAAACCCAGCAGCGGTCCGCTTCTTCTCTGCGAGTTCAGCAGCCTTTTTTGCCTCGGGAAGAGCTAAAGAATGACGTCGAGTATGTCCACTTTGTGCAGAACCTCCTCTTCCGCCGCGGCCACTGGCATTTTCACGATTCTGACCCATGGCCTGCTGGTTGAAGTCACCGTAGGCTGCACCGGCAGTGCCAGCGGATGGTGCTGGTGGAGGGCCCATGGCCATGCCCGGAAGCGCGGATTGATTTCTGCGGTGGGCACCGGCTTGTGTAGAAGGGTTTGCCTGCATGGCCATTTGCTGCTGGATTTGAGGGAATTGAAAATTGGTGTTGTTGGGCGAGATTCCCGAAAGATTGGGCTGCCCTTGAATGGGAGAGTAGGTAGGCATGCCTTGCAAGGGCTGCTGAATCATGCCCATGTTGACGTACTGCTGATGTGTAGCAGCGATTTGTTGTTGTTGCTGTTGTAATAACTCAATCTGTTGCTGAAGAGCCAGTTGTTCCATCATGAGCGGAGTGAGCTCGGACGGACTGCGGCGGTGGGCAATATGAAGTCTGCGCCCTGTAGGGCCAGGCACGCCAGATGAACCCGGTTGTGCCATCGTGGAGATGTCCTTAGTAAGTAACTGTGTTTCCTAGCTCTTGCTCGGCTTGAGGCTGTCCAGCCTGGGGAAGGCCCTCGAAAGGGTGGAAAAAGGGAAGCAATGATATTGCCTCTCTGACTCCGTACACAAGGAGGGAAAGAAGACGCAACTGGGACAGTAATATTAGTGTACGCTCGAGGATGGGCACTTAGGGCCCGTTGGGGACGCAATCTGGATAATGAATGCAGAGGACAAAAGGTTGAACGGTGTGAATGGGGTTTGGAGGGCAGATGCGGAGCATCTTTGATAAAGGCTCGTAAACAGCAGTTGAAACTCACCTGAGAAGGTGCCGAGGAGTACAACCAAGCCGGATCTTGATGTCCTGAAGAGTTTTGTAAATCCAGCGGATCTCAAGCGTTGGATGAAAGACGGTTACGAATCCTAAGCAGTTGTGTATTGCGCTCGACGTTCGAGTCGGAGCCTGCGGGCCGGGGTGCAGTGGTGGAGTGACAAGGCGGTGTCAGTGACAACGTAAGAATCGCTCGACGGAGGTGATGTTTGTAGCGTTGAGCTGAAGGCTGTCGCAATGGCAATAAGAACTCGAATGGCTTGGTAGTGATTGCAACCGGAGACTGCGCAAGATGGCGCAGGCAGATAAGTCGAGGTTGCGGAAGGCAGGCTCGGTTCGACGTAAGATTTATTTCTTGGGTGAGGGAAGGACAGGAAAACGGAAATGGACGGGGACGGGCTCCCACAAGGCAGAGGGATAAGAGCACACAAGAGAGTGACTCTGATGGGGTTGAAGGACTGTCTGGCAAACGCTGAAGGAAGCGATGTGGAAAAGGACAGGACAGAACAGAGGGACAGGATGATGGAGAGGAGGGAGGGAGAGGGCAACTCGGCAGGAGAGGGGGAAAGAGTAGGGAAGGTGAAGATGGGTTTTTGGTAAAGGCTTTGTATGGGCAAATGGTGGTGGTGGTGGTAGTGGATGGTTTCTTTTTAGCGGGCGCAGGCTGCAGGTGGTGGAAAGGCCCAAGGGTCCCGCAGGCTGAAGACCACCACAAAGTACCGCCTACAGGGTCTAGTTAACGTTCTCACTGCTCACTCGCTTATGCGCTGAAGGTGAACCGCAGGGCTATTATCTAGACATGTTCGACTGGCCCTATAGGCGATGTCTGTTGGGTTTCTCATCACCTTTGGCCCCCTCTATCTATCGGGCTCTATCAGAAAGGACGACGCCTCTGATATCTTCCCTTTCTGGGCGCCACCTTGATCCTTCGTCGGGTTTGCAGAGAGTAAGCATCGTCTCCTAATAATACGTAGTACTTTGCATTAGGAGGGCGGAGACCGCAAAGAATGGGTCACTGCTAGTTCTCCAGATGGCTGTTTCTATCCCTCTACTAAAGCGCAGCTGTTTGTGATTCATGTTGCAGTCGCCCGCCTACAGAGGGACAATGGATGCGCCAAGAGATGTTGCGGGCGGTTCTGGGCTACGGTTACAGGCTCCCCTTGGCTCCCGAGGAGGGTCTAGTACTGCCGCCTAGCAGCCCACAGACGGGGCAAGGCCTTGGGTTTAGCGCACATCCCCCAGGTGAAGGGCCAGCCGGGTGGCAGGCACCTAGAATGCACCGGAGCACCAGGGGTGCCGGGACTGCTCCACCATGCTTGCCTAAGCTGAAACCCATGTCCGAATGTCTGAGTCCTGGTCAGTGGTCACCAACGGTACTCCGTACTCCTCCCAGCTCAGAGGTTCCTCCATGAGACTTCACCATATCTGGCCCTTTGCGCGGTTTGGACATCAGCACTGCTCACTTGCCAGCCATCGACACTTAATTGGCCCTGTCACTCCCTTGTCCAACCTTCGCTGCCATCATTAACACTGCTCCAGTCTTTGCAGTGGCCCTCCTTTGATACTGAGCAGGTCTAGAGCTCTCTCAGCTTGACTTAAAAGTGCTTTATCTTTATATCTATTGCGATGGGCTAAGCGTTTGACGCGTCCTGGACTGAGTGTCAGCCTTGCCTCGGCAAAAGACTTCCTCTTCTGCTACCTCCTTCCTACCACCCTGTGTCGTGGTTTGCGCGTCGATATCGAACACGGACCAGCCTCCAAGCTTGTCAACTTTACTCCAGCGCAATCTTCTCATTTCCATCAGTGTCATCACCTAGACAGTGGAGACATTCCGGACACTCCATCCTCAGATCTCCCTCCCAACATTCTTTGACCGTGTCAGTTGGGGGTGGTCAGCAGAAATTTAGAGTCACGTGCTTTGACCATGGCAAGGCTTCACTCATCCTCACCCTTCTCTGCCAGAGACAGTCCTAGGGCTCGTCGGACCGACGACAGCCCATCCAGACAACTGCAATGGGAATTGGAACGTGCTTTGAGTCAGATCCATTTGCACGAGATTGAGCGCTCAAAACTTCACGCTTATCAGAAACGCCAACAGCAGGAAGAGCTTGATGCCCGGGAATCAGCACAAGCAGAGGCTCATCGGATAGAGCTCAATGCCGCAAAGGCTCAGCATGAAGTTGTACGGAAACAGGCTGAGGCTGTTCTTCAGGCTTACATCAAGCAGGAGGAAGAGGATCGCCGGAGACGTGAGGAAGAAGAGCGAAGGAGATTAGAGGAGGAAGAAAGACGGAGGAAGGCGGAGGCAGAGGCGAAGGCCCAAGCCCAGGAGAAGGAACAAGCACGTAGACGGGCCGAAGAGGAGCGAAGAACACGTGAAGAGAAAGAGCGCCGGGATCGTGAAGAGCGTGCCCGTCAAGAGGCGGAACGTCAAGCAAAGCAGAAGGCTGAAGAAGAGGAACTAAAGCGAAGGGAAAAGGACGCAGCCGAGCAGAAGCATCGGGAGGAGAAAGCCAAGGCCGAGCAGGAAGCGGCTTTGCGGAGAGAAGAAGCTGAGAAAGCTGCAGCAGCCAAAGTTCCTCCACCACAACCCACTGCCGCCCTTGGTCAAGGCAAAGACATCAGTCCAGCTCCAGAGGTCGAGGCACAACATTCCAACTACCTCGTTCTCCACAAGAAGCTGAAAAAGTTCCGGTCAGACTTCTGGGTTGCGGCCAAAAAGGATCCAGCCTTGAAACCCCATGTGGGAGATATGCGCCGAGCAATTCGAACCAGCGTTGGCCAGTTGACAGATGACAAGGTTGGTAACAAAAAGGCAGTAAGTAACGACGATAATACCCCGACTGGCCAGCTTTTCTGACTAACTAGGACAGCATGACCGAGTGCGTTCTACATTGCAACAGGCTCTCAAGGATCGACCGTCTCCTCCGGTTTCCGTTAGCGAATATCTCCCTGCGCACCTCAATCTGGGCGACAATGGCACAACAACGATCCCGTCACTGGCGCTGTACCTGCTCTCCATCTTCAGCAAGGCTGTTATTGGCGGCTTTGTGGGTGAGTGTGCCGTCAACCCTAAAGCGGCCGAACCCATCGGAACCCTGGTTGCTCAGATATTCTCGATGCCTGAGCTTCAATTCCCCCGAAGTGTCCCATCCACGGCCGACCCATCGCAGCCTTCCAAGCCAACAAGTGTCTCCCTCATCTCCATACTTATGAGCAAATTCCATGCCACGGCGCCGATTCTTTTCGGCATCTCCGGGCGCGAATCTACTGCCGCGGGCAAACACCGACTCGGCTGGCGTCTTGATAGAATCACAGATGACCCCGACTCGAAGAAAGCCTTTGTGAATGAAAACAAGCACTACGACCGTCTCACAGGACTCGGTGTGGGATACGCCTCGATCGCTCTCCGCAACTTTTCAAAGGCCAAAGTCTCCAACCCCTGGCCGCCGGTGCACTATTGGGCTAGTCTCGCACACATTGCCAATACGCCTCCACAAGAGGTGCAGACCAGCCATCTGGTATTGTTGAAAAGCATGCTAGAGAACAATGCGATCGAACGATTCGTGCTGTTTTTCGGAGCGGCAGGCATTGCCGCCTTGAGGCAGGCGGCGGTGGATTTCCCAAGGACACTGCCGAAAGAAGTGCAAGAAAAGCCAGCGACCAAGACGTTGGTATTGATGGTTGAGGGTTGGAAGAAGGAGAAGAACTTTTCGCTTGCGTAGAGCGTGCGAGAACGAGTATGGGAGTCGTGATGGATAACCCTACGACGACTTGGGCTGGGAGAAAAGAGGGCGCAACTCAGAATTTGCTGCAAGATCAGGCCGCCAGACAGACAGTGATCAGGAACTGCGACGGGCGACTTTGATCTGGAAGGACGAATGCCAGCATGTGCAGCTGAGAAGCAACAACTCGTTCCATGAATCTGGGAAAATACATGGACACAGAATAGAGTCAACCCTCTGGATCTCTTGTTCCTGTTCCGGTCTGTTGTTCTGTCAACTCAGTCTCGTCTTCTTGCGACTTTCATAAGCCAGTTCTCACGCAAGTGCAAGCCAAAGAGTGGACAATTGTTGTAAGCAGGCGGATGCAGATAATGGTGGCTTGAAGTTCTCCACCACCCTTCGGCATTTGGGTATTTTTCCTTGACGTGTCATCCTCCCCCAGCCGGGGTCCCCGCGGCGGAGCTCGTAATGTGCATACGTTTGGGTCATACGCATGCATTGCGACGGTGTATTCAACAATTTGTACTCCGCACATTCCCCGTAGGCCCCATCCAACTGCAGGTGGCCATATGGGTCCCGTAACGAGTCCATATAGGTATGTAAGTGAGCGTGACAGGGTTAGAGAATGGGGGAAGAGGGGGTTTCACTGTCCATACATGTATATGTACCGGAGACCTTGCTAACGCGCTGAGAACAGCGTGCATATATATATACGCGTGAGTGCCCCAGACCATCCCACAATCCTTCTCGCAAAGTCAGAGTCAGACTTTAAGGTGGTAGCTGGTAAGCCTAAGGTGGGCGCTCATAATGACGACGACGGAGTCCACCACCAAGGCCACCACCAAGGCCACGGCGCCAGCGTCGACGGAGATCTCACGGCACGAATTCACCAAGCACGACAAGACAACTTCATACCTCGACGCCGGGCCCCAGGATGGCCCGCTACTGGTCTTCATCCACGGCTGGCCCGCCATAGCAGAGATATGGAAACCACAGCTTCGCAGCTTCTCGGCGCTGGGCTTCCGGGTCGTGGCGCCAGACATGCCAGGGTACGGGCAATCGCTCCCAAAGAGCAAGGAAAAGCGTGACTATTCGCTGGAAAAGGTTGTGGCGCAGATGTTGCAGCTCCTGAAGCACCTGGGACGCAGCGAGGCCGTGTGGGTCGGCCACGGCTGGGGCGCCAGCGTCGTGTGGGCGGTGCTCGCGCATAACCCTGAAGTTTGTCTCGGGGTGGTGAACATGGTCTTCCCCTACCGCACGCTGGAGATGGGCGTGGCAGAGACGCTCAAGTACGCCAACCGCGAGCTGTACACGGAAGAGGAATACCCGCACGCCCAGTGGTCGTACCGAGTCTTCTACGAGGATTCGGACAACTACGAAAAGGCCATCACTTTCTTCGACAAGCACGTCGAGGGATTTATAAAGTTCGTCTATTCGCGTGCAGCCAAGGAGCCCGAGCAGGACAGGGACAAGCCGGCGTTCACGGCCAACGTGGTCAAGGATGGAGGCTGGTTTGGTGGCGCCGAGTCACTGCCCGAGACCGAGACCGAGACCGAAGAGGAGCTGGGCGACAGTTTGGTCGACGACGACACGCACAAGAGCCTGGTCGAGGCGTTCTCCACGGGTGGCTTCTGGTCCCCGACCGCATACAATCTCAACGACGACGTCAACCTGCAATGGTGCGAAGACTGGTCCGTCAACGAAGGCGTCGTCTCCGTCCCCGTGCTGTTCATCGAGGCCCTGAACGACGCCGTCGCCGGCACGTACAACTCGAAAATCTGCGAGCCTATGAAAAACTTCTGTAGGAAACTGACCACGGTGAATGTCGATGCCGGCCACTGGGTGGCATTGGAGGCACCTCAGGAGACAAACGCCGCCATTTTGAGGTGGATTGCGCGGGAGCTGCCCGAGGAGAGGGCGTGGCCCTGGGGCAAGAAGAATCCGTTGAAGAAGAACGAGTAGATTGAGCAAAAAGCGTAATGTGCAGGTCCACGGGGGAAAAGCGTTTCAATTGGCTATATGACCATGATCAAGAGTTGCTGGCAAAAAGCCAAAAGGCAAGGAAAAGCAGAAGCATCTTCTATATCCTTCAGTCGGTATGTAAGCAAGAACAAATGGGCACGTCGTTCTTTTGCCGTGGAGAAGTGATCATGCTGTCGAACTTGGCCTGATTCATGATTGTGACTACGGGCCGACTTACATTCGATCCATCGAACTGTGGCGGACGCCCAGCAGCTTGTTGCCAGACCTCCACGTCCCCTTTGCCCTTGTTAGGTCTCCCGACATGGTAATCCGCCTCCAACGGTCCTCTTCCTTGAGCTCCACAATCCCGCTCTTCGTGCCATTGAACACCATAATCCTGTGCCTAGAGCTGAATGTCTCCCATGGTTGCGATCCATGTGCAAACTCGATGACGGCCGCAGAAAGTCTATTCGCTGTTTCTCTCACTTCCGGGTCGGCATTGGGACCAGCGACGGCTGGTAGTCGGCAGAAGAACGAGTTGTCCAGTGCATGATAGGCATACCCTTTAAGGGGGCTCTGGCTGAATGTGTCGGCCTGGTCAAATCTGTAGAGACTGACCGGCAAAGATTCGGAGGGGTTTTCTGCGATGATGAAGGGCAGGCCTGAGAAGATGCTGTCGGTAGCCATATCAATGAACCCCTGGAGACACGTCTCGGCAGGTGCCGCTGGGGAGATGCCGTATGCATCCATCAGTTCTTGGGCCAGCTCGGCAGTTGAGAAGGCGGATTTCACCCGATCCACAAATTGCTGGGAGGACCAATTCCGCCATTGAGTGACACCAAACAGCGCTGCTTCGTGCTTCGTGGATCCCGCAATGACGCCCTTCACCCACGGCGCGAGCGGAGCAGGGCCTGCAATAGGCCTGTTGCCGTCTTGATACACAAACCATTTGTCGTCCCAGAGGGGTGTAGCCAAACGAGGGACCATCAGCCGAACTATTTCCATCGAGTCCAAGTTACGCAGAGCTGTGAGCTTTTCCTCCGCGGACGCAGTAGGCGGCACGCCCGTGCTGGCGACAAGCTCATCAAAGGTCTCTTGAGCCTCTTCCGGTCGTGGAAAATCCAGGTTGGGGCTCGATAGAATGATACCTCTTTGGCAAACGGGTACGTCGGATCGCAGGTGAGCGAGCACTGACCACCCACCTGCAGATTCACCCGCGATGGTGGTATTGGATGGGTCGCCGCCGAAATATTGGATGTGCTTTTGGATCCACAGGAGGGCGACTCGTTGGTCATGCATTGCCATGTTTGAGTATGGGGTTTCGCCGCTCGCAGTCGCTTCTGCGCTCAGTTCCTTTGAAGCGAGAAATCCAAAGAATCCCAGTCGGTAATTCATGGCCACGAAGATAATGGGTTTTCCTTTCTCCAAGGCATGCTCCACGAGGTAGTTTCCATCAAATTCAGAGTTGCCGTCTCCAAAGATAAATCCTCCGCCATGGATCCAAACTAACACTGGTAACGGACCCTGGGCCCCCTTGGGGACATAGATGTTGAGCCTCAAGCATCCAAACTCGTCCAGGGGATACTCAGAACTGCGTCGCACACCCTCATATAGGTGGGCTGTCTCCGGTCGGGTTACTGTGACCTGTGGACATCTGGGTCCGTATCGAGTTGCATCGAGGACACCACTCAGCTCGGAGTGATCAACGAGCTTGGACTGGCGAAATCTTGCCGGGATAGTTGCGTATTGGATCCC
Source organism: Fonsecaea multimorphosa CBS 102226 (assembly GCF_000836435.1). Classification (NCBI taxonomy): domain Eukaryota; kingdom Fungi; phylum Ascomycota; class Eurotiomycetes; order Chaetothyriales; family Herpotrichiellaceae; genus Fonsecaea; species Fonsecaea multimorphosa. Next base: position 411,647 of record NW_015971655.1, on the reverse strand, counting down.
AAGGTAGTTCGCAACTTTGTTTGTCTTGTTCATCAGTCCCTGGACCTGCAAGTTGCCTATCTGGACCGAAACGTCCTGGCTTTGCTGGGATTGGCTGGCCATTTCGCGAAAGGATATTGGCGACAAGAGTGGTGCTCAAGTGCTTGCTGGAGTGGTCTTCCTGCCTAATCACAAGACCCAAGATCGATAGGACTTCTTATGCTGACACAAAGGACATGTCTTGGACGAGGGCCAGACGTGTATTTTCACAAGTCATATAGCAGTGATCAGTGGTCCACATTTCCAGACCCCACCTCCGCATCGTGTTTTCGGCAAGTGGAAAAGACATGGAGCTCAGAAGTTAAAGCCCAGCATTCATTGTCTCCGGCAATATCGCCCGCCAACACGCAACTTTGAGAGAATCTTGACATGCGCCATAGGATCTAACCCACAGTATCCAAGGAAGTATGAAGAAGGAAGATCTTGAGGACTTTGACGAGCCGATCAGGCCCCGTGGATAGCTAGCTAGTGAAAGGTACCTCCAGGCCGACTTCAGAAATAAATAGCAGAGTCTGACTTAGAGTGCTCAATAACGACGAGGGGACCACCTATTTAGGAATAGCTAGTATCTAGTAATAAGTATAGGGATCCCGCTATACTCAAGAGCAGATAGGATACTCTTTATAAGTGAAGGTAATCTAATAGCTAGCAAATTCCCGCCAAATTTGGTGGTCAGTGCCGCCGCTTTTGGAGGGGTTCTCGCCTCGAGCCAATTCCTACCTACCGACCGGCCTCAGCCTCGCCCATTTGTCGCAGGATTCATCGACTGTCAGGCACCGTGCTCCATGCTCCATTCTACTCGTCCTTCCGAGCAAGTCTTGTCAGCAGGGATTGCGACAGCAAGTCAGCGCCGCTCATCGGCCGATCGGGTTTTATTTTTGGCGATGCGGGGCAAGTCTCGGTGGGCGAGATGGCATCTGAAGGAAGATGGCCGCTTGCAAGGATAACGATCGTCTGTGCTCGCACTGGTCGTATAGGTTAGGCTGCGGTCCAAGGCGTTCACTGGAGGGCTTCTGTCGAGGCAGGACTCGAGAGTTGTTCAGGAGAAGCAGGCACATGTGGAGGATTGGGTGGCCATGAAGGGACACGAGGGAACCAAGTGAGAAGCATCAAGATATCGCGGGGAAGGCACCGGAGTGCATTTCAGGTTTGCCGCTGGACCAAATGGAGGGTTGGTCCATTTCCAAGTTTGTCCTTTGCAGTGCCAGTGGGAAGAGAATCACTCCACCTTCAAGTTTTGTGCCGGGCGGCGGGCGGCGGGCGGACCCCACCAACTACGCCTGGACCACTGCATGCAAGCAAGGCTCACTCACTAATAGCCCCCCGGAAGAGCCTAGCTTTAGGCAAAAGAATTAGTTCCCCCCGTGCAACTTTCAGGCTGCAAATGCATCGCCACAGCCCACGGGCATGTGCTGCTCAGTGCTCACTGCTCAGATGTCGCCCGCCCACGGCGCCCAGTAGTGGTGCCCACTCACAAATGTTCAACTATTCCTTGTACAAGTACCCCGAAGGTGGTTGGCATCGCCCAGTGGTCTTCATCCACATCGCCCGCAGCTGCAAACCCGCAAGTGCGTCAACGGTTCCGTTGGACCCTTCATTCTTGCACTCTGTGTTGGATCTGATTGACATCTCGACTATCTCTTACTCGGTACCAACTCCATTCCTCTCGCAGATCTCCTCAACATCCTGCTTTTCCTACTACTTGTTGTCCTCCTCCTCCTCCTCTCCCCTATAGCCTACCTATTCGTGCTATCCAAAGTATTCTTATCCGTCTCCTCCCGCCACTGTCCTCGCCCTTGACCAGATTTCCCCTCCTCCGATCGGGAAAAGTCTCATTTCGCCTCCAGGCTGCCCGATACGCCGCAATCTCCGCAACCCTCATTTTTTGTATAATTACCACCACCTATTAGAGCAACAGCCCCAAAAAACCCTCCCGGTCGTGCGCGCGCAATTCTCTCATAAACAAACTGCACCTGTCGACTCCAGCGATCCCTTCTCGGCGCGACAACAAGCTCAAGCTCGGAAATGCCTTTGTGCGGTGGTAAGAAGGTGGTGCAGCGCAAACTCGTCCTGTTGGGCGACGGCGCCTGCGGAAAGACGAGTCTGCTGAACGTCTTCACTCGCGGCTTCTTCCCAGTTCGTTTCCCCCCCGGGATCCGTGCCTTTTTTGTCTCTGGATGTGACGGGCTGCTGAAGAACGAGGAACACTGCCCGCGGTCTTGTTTGGCGGTAGATTGCTGACATTTGTTGGTCTTCTCCCAGACTGTCTACGAACCCACCGTCTTCGAGAACTATGTCCACGACATCTTCGTCGACAGTATCCACATGGAATTATCTTTATGGGACACCGCTGGACAGGAGGAGTTTGACCGGTTGCGGTCTCTCTCCTACGATGACACTCAGGCAATCATGTTGTGCTTTAGTGTATGTCGTCCTACTTCTGACAGGTCTCCTCAACGACAAACAAATGCTGATAACCGACTCGCAGGTGGACAACCGTGGCTCTCTCGAAAACGTGTCCACAAAATGGATCGCCGAAATAAACGAACACTGTCCCGGGGTCAAGATTGTCCTGTGCGCCCTCAAGTGCGACTTACGGGAGGAGCACGAAAAGGACGATGACGAGGAGAATGGCGCTCCCGCGAGACCCATGATCCAATATAACGAAGGATTAGAAGTTGCGCGACGCATCGGCGCGCTGCGATATCTCGGTAAACCTCAGAAATCACAATCCTTATCAAGAAGTGCAGTTCTAATGGACCTGTTTCGGCAGAATGCTCAGCGATGCGAAACCGAGGCGTTAACGAAGCCTTTACAGAGGCCGCCCGAGTGGCGCTACAAGTCAAGCCGGCTCGATCGAAAGACGACTCGAAATGCACGGTGATGTGAGGAAGTTCAGGTTCAAACAGCACTGTCAACTTTTCCACCTTTTGAAGTCACATCTCGAGTTTGCCCTTCTCAGCTGGGCCTTTTCCCCGATCCTTGCCGTCTAGGGACATCCTATTTCTTGTTCATACCCCTCGCTTCGCCTCATTCACGCCTTTCGCTGCCCTTTACTTTTTAGAGCGAGGGAAAGATTTGTCGGTTCTTAGCGTTGCAGTTATTTTTGGTTGGACCTTTCTTTGGAAAGCGTGGAGGCATTATGATCTGGCGTTTTTATGTTGGCCGAGTCCTAGAGTTTTGGACATTGCGATGAGACGATGGTGAGATGTTTTGATCAGGAGCGGGAGCCACGGGGGGGGAGAGTCTGTCACGACTCGGTCGCGCGACGCGTACAGCGGTTTGGTCAAGCAATGAGGCATCCTGCGACAGCTCGATATCTGATCCTCGGCACGAAAAAGTTTGGAATAGAATCCTTCAATCCCTGATCCCGTTCACCAACGGTTGTCCATTGCTCCTGCCTCTCTCCGCTGTGGCAGAATTCCCAGTAGCACTTGTTGGTGAGGCATCTTCGTCGACCAAGACCCAATCTTTGACACCTCCCTTCCAATCCGCTATCCTCCCTTCACGCACGGGAACAATAACCACCCTCACGTCATCTCCTTCAATATAACAGCTACTATTCTCCGCATCGGCAGATGCTGGCTGTCCACTGAAAAACCCTGCCTCTTGCGTGACTTGACCTCCAAATGTGTTATTCGCCAGATGAGCCTCTTTGCACCACTTCTCCTCCTCGCTGCCTTGTTCCAGGAATCTCGCTTCTCCTGCTATGGTGGTTGATATTGAGCTTAGGGCAGAAGTATTCAGATTCAGAAGGAGAGTTGCAAGAGACGACCGAGTTGCGGCAGCGGGCGGAGATCCGGCTCGTTGCTCACCACTCACCGACGTGGCTGTCGGCGGTCTGTGGGACACCCAGTCGTGCACCAGGATCGACACTTTGGGGTTGTGAATCAGATTCTGGGTCTTCATGGACTTTGCGTTTGTGGTCATGATGATGACGGGGCCGTGGCGGTCGTAGGAAGGCAGGAAAGTGTAGTTCATCAAGGATACGTGGGGTGTTGGGAGTGGGCTGGTCTGGCTGGCACTGATTGTTGCGAGATGGAGGAAACGGGCATTCTTGAGGCATTGCGATACTTCCGGGGGTAGGGTCGTGGAGATCAGTGGGTTGGTGGTGGTGTTAGAGGCTTCGTAGTTGAGGGGCGGGTTGTGGGCGTCAGCCATGTCTTCTTCTTCTTCTTCCTCAGACGTGACTGTTGAACAATTTTGGCTTCGAGTACGTGGGATGAGAGAGTTGAATGTCCCGGGAAGAATGTGTCGAGGTGGAAGAATGTTCGCGTCGATCTTGAATCTACGACAAAACGAGGTGGGCTGATAGAGGCCGCCAAAGTCAAATCAGATTCATCACACATGCTCTTACTGCAGCATTGGCAGCTGGCACCGGTTGTTCCTCCCCGCAGTGCCCAGCTCGCCCGCTACCAGTGCAAGCTTCCCGCCATTAGGGGAGGGGCCATGGAGCCTAAGATGCCAACTGGCCCCCCGGGCTGTCAAGCTCCAAATGGTGACGTCGATGGTTGCTTCTTCCTCCCTGGTTTGTCCTGGATTGTCCTGCTTCTGAGCTTCTGCATGGTAAACAGCTTTCTTGCTTTCCAATCAACACGCATCAGCTGCCACACGCCTGTCCACCACTGTCACCACTGCCAACCCCAGGTCATCATTACCACCACCACCATCACATCTCCTCCTCCTCCTGCAGACCAGTTTCCCCGCGTTCTGCTCAGAGCCACCTGAACCCCAGTCCTTTCACGCCTAAACAACCCGCAACCTCCTCCACGGCTGTCTTGACCACTGGGGCTTTCTCCGGCACAACAACCTCGTAGCTCCTCTGCTCGCGTGTTACTTCGAGTCCTTGTTCTTTGCGAACCTCTCCAAAATTCAACAAACCACTGGTATCAACCAAAACAAGGTCTCTTTCGACAGGCATTGTTCTCACTCAGCCTCTGCTGCGACCTTCTTCCCTTGTGTGTCGAGCTCAAGGATCCCGAGTTGTCGCAATAATGCTCGCCCGCCGGCTATTACCCCTCTCTTCCTCTGCCCAAGCTCCCTCATTCTTTCGCACCTTTACTACGACCTCCCTGTTACGAGACCCTCCTCGCAGCCCTGCCTTGAGCGACCTGACCCCCGACGGAGCCGACGCCTTCAATACCAAGCAGAAAGAATTCCGAGATGGACTTGAGGCTGCCCGGAAAAGAAAAGAACAAGCTGACAGTCAGTTCCTTGATGCTTCTGCGTCTTCTTCTGATAGATCCCCAAGTCTTACTGCTACTGCGTCCCGCGTGTCTGAAACCCTGGGTTTGGGCTCACTGTCTACTGCACCCCGTACAGAAGAAGCAAGACAAGCCGAAACGGATACCACCACAAAGCGAACCGGCACTCTCACTAGCCTCATCTACGGCACCCCCGAAGGCCAAAACCTAGACAAAGAGATGGAAAGATCGTTCTCTCAAGTGTTGGCTAGGGGCAAATACGTCCATTCGATCGTCTTTCACGATGTCAAACCGGATAAGGTCGACGACTATGTAGAATTGGTGGGCAACTGGTATCCGAGGATGGCTAATGACCCCGAGAACAAGGTCCATTTGGTGGGAAGTTGGCGAACGGAAGTGGGGGATTGTGAAACTTTTGGTATACTACATTCGCCGCCGAAGTGTTTTGACTAACATGGTATATTGCAGTTCACATCTGGGAATACCAGCGCTACACGGGATACCATGCCTCACTCCACAGCATCGCACACCACCCCGAATTCCCCGCCTTCGAGAAGAAATTGCAGACTCTGATCACCTCCAAGAAAATCTCACTAATGCAGGAATTTTCGTTTTGGCCGACCACTCCCCCGCGAACACTCGGCGGCTTGTTTGAACTACGATCTTATACTCTGCACCCTGGGAACCTTTTGGAATGGGAAACACATTGGCGGAAAGGACTCAAAGCACGCCGAGAGGTCATGGAGGGCGTCGGCGCTTGGTTCGTGCAGATCGGAGATCTAAATACCGTGCACCATCTATGGCAATTTGCCGATCTGGAGGAGCGGAAATTGAGACGAGAAATGTCATGGGGTATCGAGGGATGGGGTGATACTGTGCACAAGACAGTACCATTGATTCAGAGCATGAAAAGCAAGATCCTTATTCCCATGCCGTGGAGTCCAGTGGGCTAAACAATTTTGGAGGGGAAGTGAGTGTGTGCGGGATTGAATCTTGGTTTAGAGGGGGTGTGGTGAGGAGGTCAATCATCATGGAAGACCATTGTATCGGAGGGATGTTTCCAGTCACAGTCAAGCAAAAGCATCAAGCTCCCGCCCTGTCTCAGCAACCGGCAGGTCTCTGGATTTGCAAGATAGATACTCAGTCGACTTGAGGCTGACTGAGGGATCAATCCATAGCCTCAATCTGATAGCAACTCGCAATGGACAACAGTTGCGGCAAAGGCGGTGTATTCAATGATGTCGACGGTCCTCGCGGTACCGAGTAGGTACAATGGACTAAGGTAGGTAGTTCCATAGCACTCAGTCTCAACCAACGAGTGGACACAGAAACCGCGGGCAGTTAGAAGTCCGCTTTCGGAGACGCATGATTGGAAGGAGTTTTGAAAGCTTGAGTTTGGATCTGGCGCCAAGGAATTCGGTACATTGGAACTTTTTTTGACCCTGCGATGCATTCTCCACTGGCACCCAGTCTGTACGTCCACCGGGAATCAGACTGTACAGCCAGGAATAATGCTGAGTCGGGCAAGAACTTCAGGTCTGTGCCATGGCTGTCGCCAGGATTTCCAGATCCTCTTCGAAAATGGATTCTGTGGTCCGGCTGTCACCCTGAAGAAGCGAACGACGCCACTACCCCTGCCATGGCGAAGGACTTTCGCACCGCGACAACATCTCCGATCTTTCTCTAGGAAATCTTCTCTTTTCCAACCACACTCTCCTCAAGAGTCCGATCCGCGAAAGAGCCAACTTGAAAGTGAACATAAGTCAGCAGTTGACGTCGACAATGAACAGCTGGAGGTATTGCAAGAACTGGAAAAGGCCCTGGGGCGGCCCATAAATGAAGCAATTGACGAAGACCGAGCGGGACTTATATCCATACAAGAGATATTTCCAGACAAGCAAACAGACCTCGATGATGACCCAGACATTGCCAATGGCACAATTGATCCGCTTGCAGGCTTGCGAGCCTCCGGTGCGTCCGCTGAAGACATCGCACGAGAGGCGAGGCAGATATACGGGGACAGGCTCCCTTCCATTGCTCTGGGCACCGAGGAGTTGAAGATGTACAAACGACTCTATGGAAACCCTATTTCAGCATCTTATGAGGAATTCCTGGACGAGGAGGAAGCAAGCACTGTTGCAGAGATCCGAAACCAGCTCTTGGACCAACAAGGCGAGCCTATAGATTATGACCCAGAACCAGGCGTCTTCGCACGACTGGAGACCATCAAGGAGGAAGAGCCTGCCGATAATATCCCAAAACCTGCGCAGGGAGGCATTGACCTCGGGGTGACCGGCCAGCACAATCCAGCCCTTTCGTCGTCTGCTGAAGAAAGAGCTGCGGAAATAGCTCTCTTGCTTAACGGCGAGGTCGTCGCAGACTTTGGCGCCGAGGAGGATCAGCAGGAGGAACTTGAGGAGGATGGGCAAGAGCAGAGCATGCGACAGCATCCGTTCACTCGGCTTGGAAAGTTCGCAACCACCCCCAGCAGCGTCCTCCTTTCCCAAGAAGACTTTGTGCAACCCGTTCAAAAAATCATGAGTGCCTTCTCCAATAAACATCTGAAAGAGATGTGCGAGAAGACCTTTGGAGGACCCGGCTTTCCTGACTCCCCATTGACACCCAGATCAGGACGGTCGAGACCCCAATTACCCATCCCCCTTGATGCTTCCCAACATCTTATGGGTGAGATGGAAGCGAACGCATTCATCACCACCATCATGCCGCCCACATATGCTGCCATCATGTCCGTTCTAGTCGAGACACGCAAGCGACTAGGCACCACATGGCTGAACAACCTGTTCGCGAAAGAAGGCGGACCCCGAGTGCTTGATGCTGGTGCAGGGGGTGCAGGTATCCTGGCCTGGCGAGAAATTGTCAAGGCGCATTGGGACTCGTTACACTCCTCTGATCGTGACCCCATCCCTCCACCTCCGCCAACGAAAGCTGTCGTCCTCACCGGTTCAGATACATTAAGACATCGGGCGGCCACGCTTCTCGAGAACACAACTTTCATTCCACGCTTGCCTGACTACGTACATACCCGCGATGCGCCCACTCTGGAAGACGAGCGACCTGCTCAACAACGGAAGCAGTTTGACATCATTATCGCACCTCATACGCTGTTTGGGCTGCAAGAAGATTACATGAAGAAGCAACATGTGCAGAACCTTTGGTCAATGCTTAGCCCCGAAAGCGGCGTTCTGATCATGATCGAAAAGGGCATCCCTCGCGGCTTCGAGGCAATAGCTGGCGCGAGAGAGCTGCTTCTCGAGAGGTACATTGCAGTTCCGGAGGGGCGAGTGACGGCATACAGCAAGTTGCACAATGATACAGAAGACCTTCACACGAGAGAAACGGGTATGATTGTCGCGCCATGTACGAATCATGAAAAATGCCCAATGTATAAGATCCCTGGCCTCTCAAAGGGTCGGAAAGATTTTTGCAGTTTCCAGCAACGGTACATACGGCCCAGCTACCTGCAACGAGTTCTTGGAGCCAAAGATCGCAACCATGACGACGTGGATTTCTCGTACATTTCAGTGATGAAGGGAGAAGATCTGCGGCAGCGACAAGTCCACTCGTGGCGAGGGCTGGAAGATTCTCTATCTACCCCCCTCCATCCCGACCCGCAGCGTGCGGCAGAAGATTATCAGAACTGGACTCAGCTTTCTCAGGGCGGCTTTGAGGATGTCCAGCCAACAAGCAACCTCGCTGATGCTCCGTCAATATTCACAGACGCAGCCAAAGCTCCTTCGACTCTGCCCTCCACGCACAACCTCCCACGTCTGGTTTTTCAACCCATGAAGCGTCGGGGCCATGTCCTTCTCGATGTTTGTACGCCGTCGGGGAAGATTGAGCGCTGGACCGTCCCAAAATCTTTCTCCAAACAAGCCTATCGCGACGCGCGGAAGAGCCAATGGGGCGATCTGTGGGCTTTGGGTGCTAAGACACGCATACCGAGGACGCTCAGGCTTGGTGGTGAAGATACGAAAGAGGCGAGGAAGGCGAGAGGACGCAAGGAGCGGTTGAAGCAGCAGGCCGAGGAGTTGATGGAAAAGATGCATGAAGAGCAGTTGGAGGAGATGGAAGACCGAAAGGAGATGGAGAAGGCTTTCAAAGAGGGGAGAATTCCAGGTGAAAAAGACGACTATGGTTTCGAAGATCCGGAGGCTTATGGAAGGATGACGTCTCGGCCGGGCAGGATCAGGCGTGAAAAATCATCCAGCAGCGGTGTTGAGAGTTTCAGGATTGAGGAGGATTTCGACATGGATGCAGTGAACCCTCCTCTCTTCCCACAAAAGACACACACTCCGACTCCCACTCCGACCTTGACTATGGATGTGCCTCGACACCCTTCGTCGAAGCCATCGCCACAGTCTGCCACCGCATCGGCAACAGCAAACCACCCGCAAGACGAGCCCCTCCAGGGAGAAGGAGACCTCACAGCTGAAGAACTCCAAACTCTTCAGGAGTGGAACGAACAACTCCAGGGAGGAGAGGCGGGCACTGGTATCCCGACAAAAGGGGGGAGATCCATCAGACAATATTCCAAGTTCGCGCCGAGGGGTATGAAGACGGTGGCGAGGAAGAGCGGGAAAGTTAGGTGAAGACAGATAGACGCAAAGACACAGGATAGGTGCGTTGGGTAAAAGACGTCGGGTGTATCACATGTACTTTTATATGAATACCCTGTACCTAAGTAGTGAAATAACAGACACCGAGTCTCCTCTTGATAGTAGATATCTGCTCAGCCATCTATCCATCTACATATGTAGAAACAAAAGACACAAGCAAACGGAGAGGAGGAGATTAGAATTCTTGTTGAACTAGGGTTAGGCTCTCAACCTATAGGAGAGAAGGGAATAGGCCGTTGAAGCAGAAATGATTGATCGTGAGTTCCGTACGGAGTTGATGGGGAGAAACTCCCCTCGCTCCTTTTCTATTCTCAGCCTTGTGTGGAGAAGCCTGGTTACATTACAAGAGATTCTTCCTCCAAAAGCCGAGAGAGACGGTGGCGTTCCGATTGCTTCTTTGCGATATTTAAGTCTCTGTACAGAATGGGATGTAAACGACGTTGTTGTTTGACGGTAGTTGAGATCGGTGTGCAGGCACCTGTTTGGTGGGACGTGGCTCATTAGGGGGTTGGCTCATCATAGGGCGGTCTGATTTATCACTTCCCTCCTGTTAGTCTCTCTTTAGTGTCTAGGTACCGAGCTATTCTATCCGGCCACTGGCGAGTTGAGATATCACTTGGGGTGCAGCAGCCTTCTCGACCACGTAAGGGACGGGCGTGTTGTCTGCCGCCGAATTGACAGTCATATCGACAGGGTAGCCAAGATCGAGACTCATATGTCAAAACGCCGAGCTGAGCTACGGTGGCTGGCTGAACGTCTGCGTGACTGGGCTCATCGGGGCGTGGCCAGTCGCTCCATGCCCGTATGGCGGTCTGGATTCCAAGCTGATCGAGCCTGCACACGAGCATGTGAATGGGGAACGAATCACGCTGATCTTCCTTTGCGTTCAGGTTGCCGGGCTGTTTCGAGAGCATGAAGCCCGTTGCTTATGAGGCTGGCTGAGCCCAAAGCATTCGACACAGCGTGATGCAAAATATAAAAGAAAGCAATTTAGACCTGTTATCATGCTTTCCTCATTCCTCAATGAACCTCGTTTGATCTCTTTCTGCCTCTCATTCCAGCATGAGCCACAGTCCGTACAAATATGGATGCAGCATTCCAAGGCAACAACCTCAAACCGGGTACAAAATCCTATGATCGTGCGAACAACTTGTACGCCTCGTCAACGTATGAAGATGAGCATGACATGAAACCTGGGGAGATCTTGCAGCCGACAAGCATCGAAGATATCCAGAATGTTATCAAGTATGCGAATGCGACTAAGAAGCCTATTGCCATCAGGACAGGAGGCCACCAATACAGCGGAGCATGTTCCACGGGCCAAGATGGTATCCAATTGGACCTGAAACCAACCTTCCGACGACCCAATCTGGATCTGAACCTGACCTTCAAGGACGACAAGGCATATATCCGATCGAGTGTCAGCTGGACGCTGGCCGAAATCTTCGACTTCTTGCAAGACAACGGCGTCTTCATGCCCACAGGCCAATGTATCAACGTGTGCCTCGGAGGCCATGTCCAAACCGGCGGATATGGAATGCTTGCTCGATCCTTTGGACTTCTCGGAGATTATGTGCGCGAGCTTGAGATTGTCGACCACAACGCCAACGTCATCAAAATCACCAGGGAAAACAATCCGGACCTGTTTTTCGGGTTCCTCGGCGGCAGTCCTGGGAACATGGGAGTGCTGACGCACTTTACCGTTGAGGTCCAACAGGACAAGGACTTCCAAGGCTCCAGGGGGCTTTGGAAGGCCTTTCTGTTCTCGCAAGAAAATCTGAAGCCGTTGCTCAGCCTCTTGGTGCAGAAGGCCGCAGATCCGAACTTCCCACGGAGCTACGACTTCACGGTCAATGTCGTCGACAAGGAAATCAACCTTGCCAGCATATTTCCCGGCTCCGCATCTGAACTCAAGGATAAATTGCCCGACGACATAGACAACGGCCAGGACAAAATAGCCGACCTTTTCAAATTCAAGCTGCCATTGATTGTTGTTTACGCTCAGTGGGTCAATTTCGGGGACGAGCCGTACTCACCAGATCTTTTCAACCGGATCAAGAACGCCAAGGGGGGCATAGTCACCAAGGACATCGATGGCCAAGCCATGTCGACAATCGCGTCGTCGTGGCTGTTCCGATCCGCTCGCGAATTCCCATACCCTTACATCAAGCGGACCAAAACCACCAACTGGGCAGATCTGTCCTCCAAGGGATGGGTCGATTGGTTTGCCGGACGTCTGACTGAGGCGATCAATACCAAAGGCCTGTATGTATCATCTCAATTGCAGGTGTATGGAGGAACAAAGTCCATGTTTAGCAAAAACGCGGGCAACGGGACGGCTTATACCTTCCGGGATGCGACCCTCGGAGGGACATGGGACATCTTTTACGATAAACAAAAGGATGCGGCGCAAAAATGGCAGTGCGATACCGACAAAGGGTTACCTCAGCATTTCAGCGATGTTGACCGACGTGTTCTTTGGGGCTCGTATGGCGATTGGACCATGAAGAATGTCTGGAAGTATTATTACGATGAGCAAACTTACAAGAAGCTGCAGCAGATCAGAAAGGCAGCCGACCCTCAAGGGATCTTCACTCCCAACCCGTTTTGCGTCGAGGCAGCGAAGTAAGGACGGAAACATGTTTCAACTGATTTTGGCACATGGGGCGACACGAGGGTAGGATCTCTGTTCGGCAATGTTTAGTTCACATCAATTTGAACGACTGATGATTTGTCCCAATATCTTTTCATAGCCTGCCACAAAGTAGCTCTGGCAAGTCTGGAGCTCCCTTGAAATTCAGTCATGATCTTTTCATTGTCCCTTTCCAATTGCCCCCGCAGAAGATCTGGCAAGCCGACGACAGAAGTAAGTGGCATAGGTATAACGAGAAGAGCGTACGATATAGTAGTAAAACAGAAGTGATTAACCATTAGTTATGGGGTTGGCATCACTTAGAAGGGGTATCCTATCTACTCTTGATCAGCGGGATCCCTACACTCATGACCAGATATTAGCAGTTCCTTACACGGTGGTCTCCTCGTCGTTAACTGTGTCAGACTGTGCCGTTTATTTCTGACGTCGGCTCGGAGGGGTTGAGGAAAGACGAAAGAGGTTCCGATCGTTTTGCTACCTAGGTATCTTGAATTCGAGCACGAAGGGTCTGCATGACCTACTCAATCTCATGTCTCTTCCCTGCGGAAGAAAGTATGAAGATACTGAATAGATTGGATGATAGTACAGTGTCTGCTCAGAGGGAGAGTGCAGGTTGAAGAAAAGAGGGGAAGTGGCGCAGTAGTCGTCAAAGACAGGCTCTACCCTCATGTAGGATGGTGGCTGCCTTGCCAGGTTGACGTCTCAAGCCCATTTCCACTCTAACGAATCCGAGTTAAAGAGCCTTTCAATGCCATGAGGATGTAAGTTGCTCGTTCAGAATCGATGCATTAGATGGGGGCTTACAAACACATAATATTCACTGCCGTGCCAGGACGTGTTCCGGTGGTACGAGACTTGATATGAAGCGCGGAAGGTGCCCCTTGAAGCACAGCCTCGTCACATGACAAGGGAAGGGTCCCAATCCTGGACCGTGACACCTTGACCACAGCCTCGAAAAAGGAGACCGCGATTCTGGAAGCAAGTCATCCCGTCACTCGGGCTGTCGTCGTCGGAAGTCTCTGCTTTCCGGTGGCCTCAGCTGCAGGGAGCCGTCACCAAGGAGTGTGTGTTAGCAGCAGGGCTAGATTGGATTTGCTAGTCACGGGCTCGGAGTAGAGACCACAAGACAGGCTGAAGCAGAATGCTGATGAAGGACACTGACATAGGCCTACTCAGGAATCGGTTTTTTTTTTTTTTGATCTTGTTATGTCCTCGCCTGTCCTCAACAAAAGATCGAGAGACGGGGAAGCATGGATCCACTGCCAGCCTTGCGTCCGGCTCATGCCCCGATTCCGCTCGCATGTCGGGAATGTAGTCCCTCAAGGCATCTGGGAATTGCTCTTCTCTTCTCCTATTAGTGAGAAAAGCTCTCTCCGACCAATTCTTCAGACAATATCCAGAGCCTATCGGCATTCTTGTTCGACACGGCGCGAGCGTTTGCCCCATCATTGATCTGGCAGTCGCTCAAGTACGCTCCAAAGTTTTCCTTGCCGTCCTTGCTCACTGGCAGGCTCAGTCCAGGATCTGTGGCAGCCACCAAGCTCGTGGCGGCTCCCGCACCCTGCGTCTTGATATGGAGTGCTCCACTCTTCGCCCACTGCTCCAGCGCACTGGTTAGCTCGGGTGGGAAATTTCGTTGCAACTCTGTTGCGATGACTCCCGGGTTGACCGCCAGACTCAAGAGTCCGTACTTGTCGTAGTAGCGTGCGTTGAAGCCGATGGAAAACAAGAGATTAGCCACTTTGCTCTGGTTGTACCCTTCGCGCGGGAAATACGATTTGTTTTCGGGTTCCTTCTCACCCCAATGCTTGAGTGCCTCGTACTGCGGCTGCTCGTCCTCTGGCAGGGTCTTGTTGACCTTGTCGAAGTTGATGTCGCTGAATCGGACGCCTGCCGAGAGGGGGGACGACGAGGAGACATTGACCACTCGGGTTATTCCCTTAGGCTTCCCTTCTGCCGCCTTGATCAATTTGGGCAGGATCAAGTTGGTGAACAAAAAGTGGCCAACGTGGTTGGTAGCAAAGTGCATCTCGATCCCATCCTCGCTGAGGGTTCGCTCGGGGATCAGCATGACGCCGGCATTATTGACGAGAATATCAATGGTGGGAATGTCCTCCATCGCGAGGAGCTCGGCCGCCGCCTCGCGAACGGACTTCTGACTCGATAGGTCCAGCTTGAGCCCGGCATAGTGCACGTTGGGATATTCCTGTTGCAGTGCCTCGATGCTCTCTTGAAGCTTTGTTGGGGAACGTCCAGTGATGATGATGTGGGTGGGGGACTGAGATGCCTGTGGGCTCTTGTCAGCTTTGGCGTAGAGACCATATATTAGGATTTCGTACAAATGCCTGAGCCGTTGTGAAGCCAATACCTCCCCTATTGACTCCTGTGACTATGATGTTTCTTCCCCGGATCGATCCAGCAAAGGCCTTGGCGACGTCCGAGGCCAAAGTGTCGGCGTGGAATTCGGCATGGGTGACTGCGGTCATGTTGGTTCAATTGGAAGTAATTTGCGTGTTCCTTGTATGCGATGTAATGCTTTCGCTTCTGACAGGATTTTTGTGAAGGACATGGTTCACGCTGGTCAATTTATATGCCACGAGCCGCAATCTTCCTTTGGCAAAAACCCTCACGGAAATAACTCATGGCAACTCCACGAAATCGTGGTGAAGTTGAGTATGACGACCTGGGGTGGTCATTTTGCAGCGTTGGCTCGGAATTCCTCGGTGTCGTTGTCATCCCAAAAGAGTAGAAGTTACGTTGCGCTAAACCGTAACCGAAGTCTATATTGTATGTCGTCCGGAGTTTAGGAGATCGTCACTCACATTGTCCATACTAAGGAGTCTGATCAGAGGTGGGCTGATGCAGTGAACCTCGAGAAAGTGGCTCATACAGGTGTTCAAATCTTCGATTCAGCGTCCAGTACCTCGTAGTCGCATCCGACATGAAGAGCGAGCAAGGCTCCCCGAAAAATCACAAGTGGACTTGGAGGCGGCGGGTGGGGACTCCAAAGATGAAATGGAAAAGGATCTCTGGTCTAGGAAGTGCCCGAACTAGTGACCTGTTCCAAAAGTATCGTGCGCACAGTAAGGTCTGATTTACCTGGCTATTGATGGACAATTCGCTGCGGTGGTTCGGAGGAGTAGAGATTCAGCTGATCAGACAGCCATGGTGAAAGTCGCATGTACTTTCATCACTAGTTTGAAAGGCTCTCGCTCCGCTGAGCCTCTACGCCTTCTAGACTCATGGTGAATATCCTGTCGTCGGCGATTTTCATAACCGTACTCTACCTTGGAAATGTTCTCACCCCTGGGACATAAGAAGCGAATCGAGTTTCTCCTGCTGGATTAATCGGACCGAGTCGGAGATGTTAGTGGCCTTAGGAAGTAGCTTTCAGCACAGTTGCTGGGGGGATCGAAGACCATCGACCAATCCTGCCTGAATAAAGACCATCATATGTTCAGACACAGAAATAGAATCAAACAACCGCATAGGATGAGGTCTCTTTGGTTGATCGCTCAGACCACAGAACTGTGAATCTTGTTTGGATTTCTTCATCTAGGCCATTTCGCCGGATCCTGACGTCTTGAGACGATGGGACGAGACATCAGGCTCTTCGGTACTTCCATTGCAAAGACGACTCTTCTTCTCCGATAGCATGCGGGCGGGGCATTTTAGCAACTTCATGACGCCTCCGCCAGTCGTCCATCATGAATGTTGCGGTTGTTTGAAGGAGCCCGCTTTCCGCGCTTCACCGCCTTATTGCCTACCATCACCACCATCGACCCCTCAACACCAACCCTCGACCACAGGCACGCTATCAATGCAATGCAGTGGGTGATTAAGTGCGCCTTCTACTCCTCCAAAATGTTGCCCCGTTCGCTCACGTACAGTCCGTCCAAGAACTTTCGAATATCCTTGTTCTTCACTCTGCAGGCCTGTTGGATATCGGCGGCGGATTGTGACACGTTCTCGAGGCTGTTGCCGGTAATTTCAATCTGGTCCTTGACACCTTTCGAGGCTTCGACTGTGACGCCGTCGTGCATGGTAACGTGTCGGACGATCTTCTCGCCCAAGAAGTTTCTGTCGCATAGCAAATGACAATTAGCGTTCTCCTTCGTCTGCTTGTCTTTTGTCCATATGGCAGGCATATAAGTTTTTTTCTTCCTTCCCTCTCTTGCTTCTAGGCAATTTTCAACGGTGCACCTGCGTGCGCGGAGAAGAGTGAGCGGGAAGTTGCCTGTTCTTACCTGATTTCCAAGTGAAACAAGCCCTCGGGATTCTTCTCGATGTTGACATTGATGGGAAAGTGAGCATAGACGTATCGCATCTTGTATTTGTAACCCTTGGTCACACCGATCACCAAGTTCTGGATAATCGACTTGACGGTCCGGAGAGCGGCAACGTTCTTTCTTTGGCCATGGTGGATTTCAATCTGAACGAGCTGTTGGCCTGCCTTGTTTTTCCCGAGCGTGAAGGTGACGGCAATGTGGGAGAGATCTTTGGTGAGTTTTCCTGTGCGACAAAATTCCTGTTAGCCTCGTTCTCTTTCGATCCGGCTTCTCTCTATGCTATGCTTTTCCCATTGTTCTCTCCGGTGGCTGCAAAGACTTCGGGTTGGCATGGGTATTGTCTTTCGTACCTCGGGGGCCCTCGACCGTGACGATGCGCGAGCGGATGTGGATGTTGACACCCTCTGGGATGACCAGCTGCTCTTGCGAGAAGATGTACTTCATCTTGGGCAGCGGCGTGGAGGAATGATTGTGAGAGGGATTTGCGCAAGTCGTCTCACGATGGGAAAACCGCACTTTCAGAAATTCCCCAATTCCCAAAATCGCAGGCCCGATGCCAAGACCTAATGGTTTTGTGCGCGGCTTGGCATTTTCAGAGGGGCCACCACAGCCTTGCAGGCTCGCGAGGCTATATCACATGATGTAGTACAAGTACGTACTGGAACTCACTTGACCAGCAGGTCTAGGAGAAAATCTTCAAGTTTCACAGGAAAACCTTTGTCAGTTGTTCCAAATACAATTGCAGGCTCAAGTTCAGGAATTCTGAGCCAAATCGATGTCCTATCTCCTAACTCCAAACTCGGGGTATCTCATGCTAATGCGAATCTCGTGCCACATCACCCTCCAGCGTTCTCCAGCGCTCAACCTGATCGCCGTGTCTCTGCCAGCATTCGGGCTACTGTTGGATCGTCATCGTCGACTTGAATGCCTTGTTCACGTAGGGCGTTCTTGTATCGTTGCTTCAAGCCTTCCTCATCGTCATCTCGTTCCGCGTCAGGGAAGTCGTCCGCATCAACAAGCTCGTCCTCATCGTCGTCATCATCATCAGATTCTCCTTTAGAGGTTCCCTTATCACCTGACTTTGAGTTGGAATCCATTTTCATGTCTTTCATAACTTTCGTCAAGTCGTGTTCGCGTTTCGCCGCGCTCTCCTCCTCGCGCTCTTTCCTTCTTTTCTCCAGCTCCGGCCGGTAGTCCCGTTCGAATTCTTTCCGCTTTTCCTCAACGGCAGCAAAGAATTCGTCGATGCCCTCGCCAGTCATGCTCGACACCGCCACCATGTTCAGATGAGAATAAAACTCTTCCAGCATGAGGCTCATGCTATTGAGAAGGCTGGCCATGTAGCCGCTCCCTCCACCAAATCCCTCGCCACCGAAGACACCTTTGTTCTGCTCTTCATTGAGGGCTTCCTGGAATTTATCGAAATCCGTCATCCATTCTCTTGCAAATTCTGCGTCCTGCACATCCGTCTTGTTGAAAACAAGAATCATTGGCAGCTTTGTCTTGTATAGAATCGAACATGCGTAGAGCATGTTGGACATGAATGTTGATGTGGAAGAGGTGCGTGGCGTATCAATGATGTAGGCAATGACAGTAGGGAAGGAGGATGCAAGTGACTCGAGGAGAATGCTGCCCGAAGCAGACCATACGAAGACCTCGATCTGGCCGGGCGTATCAACCAGGAAATGCTTCGGTGGCGGCACTTTGCTATCGGGCGGTGGATTTGCTCGCTTTTCAAGTAGAGTGATGATCTGATCAATCTTGGTTGCGAATAGATTAAGAGATGTAAGGATGCCTCCATTTGGACCAAGATTGTACTGCTTCATGACTTCTTTGTAGTTGATACTATCGCGAATATCAATGTTGGGTTGGAAGGGAACGTTGATAACCGCAGGATCCAGGTTGAGCACATAGGGTTTCTTCTTGTTGACATGTAGGTAATTGTTGATGCGCTGCATGAAGGTAGTTTTGCCGGATCCTGTTGGCCTGTTAGAGCTTGTCTTTCAGAATTCCTCTGGTAGCCATACCGGCCATGCCGATACAGACGACGGCGACGGGAGAAGTCGCCATATTGTCTAATGAGGGATGTTGTAGCAGAAATGTCTTTATGGAGGAAGGGGAAGGTCGATTAACAACTTTTTGTAAAATTCCCACGACAATTCGTTGCCTCTCCAGGAACAAGCCGATGCCGCCCGGGGTTCGGTGTCGACAGCCACGCGGGGCTTCCCACGTGACAGATTTTGTACCTGATCCACTCAGCTGTCATTACAAGGCTTGGCAATAGGCCCTTAACAGAACTTTATGCGCAGAGAGGTAGGGCTGCATCTTCAGACTGGACACTACAAAGACAGTGAGGAATCAGAGTCTGCCAATACAGAGAGATGGCGCGATGAATTTTGCAACGTCTCTGCTGTTACGATTTCCTTCAGCCTCATCATCTCTTCACCTGCCATCGGCAGCTTCCCAGTCCCTGGCTTCAGACTGAGGGTTCTGAGGCCATGCGCATTCTTCTCAAGCAGATTCTGGAGAGCAGTAATTTCCTGTGTTGATTGAATTCCAACCCATGAGACCTCGGTCAGATTGGTAAATTTCGACAAGTCGTAGCTCTGACACTTTGTTCCAGCTCTATCACATTCACCATCGGTCGATAGGGACAGACGCTCAAGCTTTTCTTGATAGGTTCCCAGGTAGCCTCCTACGCCAAGGATAGCCAACGGCACGCACGTCCCCAGATCCCAACTGTACATGATCAGCAGAGGAGACACAAGTTTACATGAGGGATACTGTACCTGAATGACTTTAGTGCGCTTGGTCGAAGTCTATGGCAAAATAGAACGAAATCCCACTCCTGGGAAATATCTAACTCGATGTTCTGATCATTATACAGTTTGAGGAGACCAGCTCCTGTGTTCTCAGCAGGAAACGGTGTCCCCAGACTCCTTGGTATACCATCTAAGTGGAACTCTGCAGTTTGTCGCTCGTGGTCGTCGAACTGAAGGTAGTCACCAGTGAATAGGTCGTGAGCACGGTTGTGGTAGCACCGGCCGGTCAGATCTTTGTAATCTTTGGTAGTTAGGGTCAGATGTTTGACAAAATGTAGCCCATCTTCGACTCCACAGTGTGGTGCTGTCAAGTAGTATTTTTGGAGATCTTGTACTCGTGGACAAAGCCCCTCAACGCACTCGATACTCAATGACTCATAGAGGAAAGGAAGGGTCTTGGTGTATAGATACTTTGAAACTCGTGCGAGGCTGTTCAGCTCACGGAGGCTGGAAATCTAGTCCTGTTTATGAGCATACCATTTATGGGGGAAGTCGGTGGAACTTACATGTTTGACAACCACTTCAAGTATTTCAGGGGGCAGCGTGCTCAACGCCGTTTGCTTCATCGAGCTTGAACCGGTCAGTATCAAACATCCTACGGATCGAGGACACTCCTAGTCAAATATCTTGTACAAGACGACCAGAGTACCTATTTACCTGTACCCTCTCTCATGGCGGAAATGAGGTGACGAGTCACAGTCGGAGTTAGGAAACACGGCATCATTTCTCCTCCGGTCGCAGCACTACCATCTCCTAATACCATCTTCAGACTTACGCAAGACTTGGATATCAAGTCTCAACAAAGAAGCTATTACAAAATGCATCTGGGGCGGTCTAGTGCTCTCATGCTCCAATTTGCCTCGTGGGCAGAAGGTTCTAGGACACCTGACCAATGGGAACTCGCTATCTATTGCCATTTGCAACCATTCTCCAAATCGGGCACAAAATTGGAGGTTGCAGCCCGCCTATCGAACACACAGAATGTATAGTATCTACGGCCGAAAAGAGGTGGGCCTCAGCCTCGCGGACTAAGTTTCACCCGTAGCAACAGCAAATTCTCATAGTTTGAACATAAATGATGTCCGGAGACCGAGCCCCAATTTGGAGATTGTGGGGGAATCTACCTAGGTAGGTACATAAGTACCTCGCATGTGGGTGTGGACTGTTTACCCCTTTTCCCCAGGCGCCATATATAGTGAGCCTCGCAAGCCTAGGTATGTCAGTTGGAAATGTAGTCCCTCTTGGAATAAATACATCGCCCGTCCCACGAGTTTCCACATCGAATCAAAGTGCACATTCATTCAACCCAACTCCTGGACCACAAGCCGAAGTATGTCTCTGAACCCGACGAAGAAACCAGTATTGGCGCTTGTGGGCGTTGGGCCTGGCATCGGAGAGGCCGTCTCACGCCACTTTGCCGGTCAAGGCTATGCCGTCGCTTTGATTGCCCGCACCGAAACCAAGCTCCAGACCATACAAGATGCCATCAACAAGGACTACGGAAATGGGGCCGCAAAGTACTACGTTACCGACGTGCGCAGCGAGCAGAGTGTGCTCTCGACCTTTGCAGCAATCAAGTCAGATCTAGGTCCTGTCAGTGTCATGGTGTACAATGCTGCTTCCCGGCGCATCTACCCCAGATCTACACTCGAGACAACCACCGAGGAATTCGAGAGTTTTATGAAAATCAACCTCTTCGGCGCCTTTTGGTCATCTAAGGCTGTCATCCCTGATATGCTAGAAGCTGGACACGGAACCATCCTCTTCACCGGAGCGACTGCGGCATTACGTGGCGCCGCCGGCCTGAGTAGCTTCGCGCCCGGAAAATTCGGCCTCAGAGCTCTATGTCAAATTCTCACGCGCGAGTTTCAGCCAAGGGGGATCCATGCCGTCCACATAATAGTGGATGGCCCTGTGGATACTAACATTATAGGTGGCGTTTCACGGCGCAAATGGGCACGAGACGGAGAGACTCATAAGTTGGCGGATCTGGACGCTTACCTCATGAAACCCGAGGACCTCGCGAAGATGTATTGGTATCTACATACTCAGCCACGGAGCACTTGGACACATGAACTGGATGTCAGATCTCAGAAGGAGGCCATGTTCTCGAAGCTCTGAGAGGACGCAAATGGTTTCTTATTGAGTACCTAGGTACATTACGCGCCGGGAACGCACGTTCAAGATCAATCATCTTGACAACAGCTGGCCTTCCCACCAGCTATCCTGCTGCTTGTTTTGATTTGGGTGTGAGACTGCCTATTGATGAGCCTCAGCGCGAAGTCGAAAAGCTATCTGCATTGCCTTCTTGCCGATTGTGTCCCTCTTGCCGTGACGGGCAACAAGATTTGCATCTACAGGGTTAGTAACTTCATATCCAGGATGACCAATCGAGAAACCTAAGACTTACCCTCGAAAAGGCTGACAAGAAACGCTTCTGCACTTTCTTGTAGACACCCAACCGCCGATGCTTGAACTCGCTCGATCCCAAGGTCCTGAGCAATCTCGCGAATGACTCTCTGGAAATCCATCTTTGGAATGACGAGACCTGTACTTTTGTGATCCTTGCGGATATGTCGAAGAGCGGCGGCTGTAGATGGGTTAGTAATGTTATTACTAATGTAATGAGCGTAGTATACCTTCTCCCTTGAGACCACGTTTTGTGGGCAAGGTGGCAATGCTGGGGTCCTTGCTTGCTGAAGAACCCTTTTCGGCATCCTTGATGGCAGTGCTCCTCAGGGGGGTTTCGTCTCCGGATGCTTGTCTAACTTGGTCGGCTGGAGCCATTGTGGATAGAAGTGGCAGAGCGCTAGAGGATTCAAAATTAGCGATTTATAACTCGAATTTTCCAATGCCGGCAGATTTGAGAGGATAGTCACTGTATTGGCTTTGGACCGGCTCATCAGCAAAGCTAAAGAGACCTCCGTTGCCTGAGGAGAGTTGTGACGGCGGTGGCGAAGAGAGACCCAAAGGTAATCAGGGGAGCAGAGGTAGCGACTGAAGTAGAAATGAGAATATCTTGAGACGACGTGGACAGATAAAGAGGTCTTTTCAAGAAGACGAGGCGAAATCCTCTGTCTGCACTTTCACTTAGCTTCGCCACTCTCGTCAATTTCACTTCAGTCAATCCTCTTCTACTTCTACTTCTCCTCCTCCTCCTCCTCTTCCTCTTTATCCATCCCTAAATTTGGCTTCCAAGTCACCCCGTCGTGATGAATAGCAAAATGCGAGATAGTAACATACTTGAAGTGCCAATCAATCATAGGCTGTCCAAATAGAGATATGCCGCCGAGTTTTGTAGCTGTTTTCAAAAGCCCCATGTCGCTCCTTGGTTGGAGTCCCTTAGGTTCACAAACTCGGAAAGCTGGAGACACTGCAATGTATGAGACTTCGGCCTGCAACTCCAGATTCGACCATGCTATGTTGGACGAAGGATGAGTGGGCTTTACCGTAGCCGCGTAGCGACTGGCACTCCCTACAAGGTGAGGCAGAAAATCAAAACACCACCCGAAATTCAAACATGTCGATTGAGTTGTCACAAACCTCCTGACGATCGCAAAAGACCCTTACTAGGAAAGAGACTAAAAGAGTCAACAAAACAAAGTGCAAAGAAAGAAACCTAATCAAGTCAACAAGTGATGGAATCTGGCTCAAGTAGGCGATCCTCCTCCCGAAGAGGTCCCAGATATATCTGGTCAAACTGGCACGGGCCGAGCAGGCATATATATGTGTCCAATACTCACCTCAAACTGGGATATTCCCGAACTTGATCCAAGCTCAAAGAGATCGATATGCAATCTGGCAATTTTTAATGGACACGTTAAGATGACTTCAGTTCGACAAGCGCTAGACAAAGTGTGAGGGATGGCTGACCCTTGGAATGGGGGATACTGCCCCATAACCGTTTGAGAACGCTGGCAACCGTGATGCTGGGCGCCACCAGAAGGGAGTACCTCCGTTTCCTGAGGCTGCAGAGGGCATGCATTCATCCCTTGGATGCCGAACATCTCAGCACTTGCTTCGGGACAACCATAAATAGCTTGTTTTTGATCACGAACTGCGTGAGCAAGAGCAAGGGCCAGGGCATCTGTTGCGCTGATCTCTTGCCAGATCTTGCGGAGTTCTCTCTTCCCGACTCGGAGTCGTCTTCTCTCTGCTGTTTCCTTATCAGTTTGACATGCTCTTACCGGGTATTTTACGGATGGACAGAAAAGGATACGAGCCACATCGTTGGACAGCCCAGCCTCAGCTCATCTCAGCAGAAGACGTGCACCAACTCGGGTCAAGGTATCACTAAACATGTCTTCTCTCTGCATAAAGGTATATACAAGGAACATTCTTGAGACCAGCCTGCGCATCGGCTAAGTCACGACAGACAAGAGAAAGTAGATTCAACGCAAACCAGGGTCGGTGACCGGTCCACTCCTCAATGCTACACAACTGCAATACTCAGATAACGACATCGAGAACAATCATGTCGCGATGGCTGGTTCGTCTGCAGCATCCCGCCCAATCATGCGGATGATGTCAAAGCTGCTCAAAATCTTACCCGGTTCACGCTATCACGACAGGGGTTCGCTCCGCGCCGAAGTCTCAAATAATCCTCCCGCTTACAATCTCGGCTGAGAATTTCGCACCTTCCTACATTCCCTCCACCTGCCTGAATCCTTCTATCACCTATGCTCTCCTTTGACACTTGCGAGTATAAGACCTGTACCAAAAATGACATCAGAGCGCATGACAGCGAGGGTGTACAGTCTCAAATATTGGGGTGCGGGAGATCTCAGATTTGTCTGGTGTCACCTGTGGGACCGTACTGTGTACCTAGGTAATTAATTACTCGGCGAGTCGGTAATACCCCAACCTGGCACAAAGTCATAATTGCCGGCTCGGGTGTTGGGCTGTGCCAGGCCAATGCACGGTGTCTGATGCCCTACGTTCCGCCCTTCCGACTAACAGAGCTGGGGGGGAGGATGTGCTGTGTTCAAGAAGATGACCTGCCCTATTGACCAAAAGATGACTTCCCATCGGAGCTACCCATATCACGGCAATTTGCCGTGACTATTATGAATAGAATCGCGTTGCCGACAAGGAGCCCGAGCCTGGTTGGAATCTATTCTTGACCACAATGCCAAACGGCATGTTTGGTGACAGACAAGAAGACCAGAATACGAGAAGGCAGTTTGCAGAACAGCAGAGGCGACAGGCATTAAGAAAGAGACCATGAAGTCGATACGCCCCCCCCCCCCCCCCCCCCCCCCCTTGTCACTGGGCGACTGCTGGGCTGCAAGCGATGATTACCTCGAAAGGCCGTAATCACAAAACCTGATTCAGCAACTGATGAACGTCTTTCAATGTCAGGAGAGGAAGCATAACCCGACCACTTCACAATTCCGGCCTCGATAGCTCGGAGAGACCCGAACTTCAAAGGAACTCAACCAGCTTCTCGAACACCTACCTATCTTTATGGAGATTCCGCCACCACTTTCGAGATTTTCGGCTGGAGACGGGATCTGGGCGACATGATCACGCGGCTGGAATATTCCAAATGCTACTCTTTGCTCGGCGCATCCATCGATGAACTTTTGTGATAGGCCACGTCGTTAGTTGTGCAAGATTAGGACCGAGCCAGCTTGGCTCTATGCGGAAGGCGTCTCAGGTGTCGCCTCACCTGATGGAGAGTCGCTATCAGATCTGCCTCGGTGTTCTGGGGATTCCATTGAGCTTCGGCGCTAATCAGCGGATATTGTAGTACCTGAGGGTGGCATCGTGGATCAAATCTAGTGGCTGTAAGCGAGGCGGCGTCACCGGGGGGGTCCTGCCAATGACACCTTCCCGACCCGGTGCGACGATGCCCTTATCAACAAGTGGCCCCGGGGGCACCCATGGGGCGTATGCTCCTGGATTCCCGGTGGACTCTCGGTGGATCGTCAGTGGACTTTTAGTGGGCTATCAGTGGGCCAGCGCCAACTTCTAGCGGGTGCTCATTGAGAGCTCAGTGGTCAATTACTCGATGCTTGGTGATTGCTTGTTCAAGCTTAAATTCCTTCAAGAGACTAAAAGGACTACCAAGCCACGAAAACTTCTGGGCGATAGTGCAGAGCCACTGCGTCCGAAAGAGAAGCTAAACGGCGATTTGTAGAGGACCGTGACGACGCAATTCAGCCGCACCTGCCTCACCTGGTAAGAAATACTGCGTGCCTCGCTGTCCT
Source organism: Fonsecaea multimorphosa CBS 102226 (assembly GCF_000836435.1). Lineage (NCBI taxonomy): Eukaryota > Fungi > Ascomycota > Eurotiomycetes > Chaetothyriales > Herpotrichiellaceae > Fonsecaea > Fonsecaea multimorphosa. Next base: position 385,791 of record NW_015971655.1, on the reverse strand, counting down.
TACCCCAGTTTAATCTCGTGTCCCTTTGCAAGTTCATCCACTGTAGGGCCACCGTTATCTGCGACTAAATGGACTAAATGCTCGTGGAACAAAAATACCACGTCTCCCCATGGCCCAGTCGGGCACGAGTCCAGGGTTGCCACTGATCGGCCATGGCTCCTACCCAAGTATCTTGTGCATCCCGGCGAATAGTTTCTCGCTTTTGATAACGGCCTGTGATTTCGTTCGTCCGGTCGAATCTTCTGGGCCTCCAAATCACGATCCCAATGGCTCCCAGGTGGCAATCCTACTCCAACCCTCCAGAACATGCCATTCCTGGCATGTGTGGTGGAGGCGTATCGAGTACAGGTGGCTTCCTCTCCTCGATCGAGCTTGTCTTCCGTCGTGGGCGAGAGCACCCCAGTGACAATTCACTGACAATCGGTTAGGGCGACCGCCACCAACACCTGTTCAGCACTTCAGCAGGCACCTTCTCGTGGCCGTACTTAACCTGGCTCAGGACCGCTGAGATTTCCCCTCTCTCTTTCCTCACTCTCGTTTCTCTCCAAACCCTTTCCATCCCCCTCTGCGACCTGGTTGTCGCCTGGTCATCGCCAAAGATGTCGATCATCCCGACTGGCCCAATGGCCATCAGCACAGGAACCAACAAGGAGTTGAATGAGCTCCAGGAGCCCGACAAACTCCGCCAGATGTCAGTGAGCGGCGCTCATCCGGGCATCCGTCAACGTCTCTGGGGTCTGCAGGCCCGTTTGGACCCTACTGTCACCTTTGAAGAATACACCTTCTGGGCCAAGATCGAACGTGAACTGGAGGCCATTGAGTACCGCCATTATATGGCCAAGCTCAAGGGCGCAGGCGTCATCGGTTACCTCAAGGCCTATTTCAGCAACTCGACTGAAATTGATGCCCACAGCATTACCGGTTCTCAAGATGGCGTGACACAAAGTGAGAGCACCCAGGCCGGCAAGTCCGAAAAGGAGCAGGAGAAGAACGGCGTTGTTGCCAACAGCGACCCTACCATCAGCGACTCTGGCATTCTCCCAATTGCGCCGTCAACCAGGGAAGACTTGGATGCCGAGTGGCGACGTGCCGCTCGCGCCCTCCGCACAACTGGCTGGATCACCATCTTCTACCTCATCACCACCGACATCCTCGGTTGGAGTCAGACCCCTTACGTCTTCGCCAGCGTTGGTTACGGCCTTGGTGTCGGCATTTTCGTGCTTTTCGGGCTTGCCGCCGCCGCCTCGGGGCTGATGATCTGGAAGGTCTTCCTGGCTCTTGACTCTTCGCGCTACCCCATGCTGAGCTTCGGCGACCCTTTCTTCCGTCTCTTCGGTCCCAAGACCCGCAACTTCATCAATGTTACCCAAGCCTTTCAGATGTGGTGTTCTGTCTGCGTTGTGCTCATGGGCAACTCGCAGATCTTGTCGCAGCTGGCCGACGCCAAGGTCTGCTACATCGCCATCGTCATCATCAATATGGTCGTTGGTATGGCCTCAGGCTGGCTGCGATCTTTGAAGCATCTTGGTTGGCTATGCAACTTCGCCGTCTGGATCAACATTGTCAGCTTCATCATCATCTGTGCCGCCGCTGCAACTAACGGCCCGGACCCTACCGTCGCTCTCCAGACAACCCTCTTGAAGAAATTCGACCCTGTTAAAACCTTTATTGGAACGCCACCTGCCGAGTATCAACAGCAGTCGACTGATCTGTTTGCAGCACAATTTAACGGCATTGACACTATCGTCTATGCCTACTCTGGGGCTCTTCTCTTCGTTGCATTCTTGTCCGAAATGCGTCATCCCATGGACTTCTGGAAGGGTTGTCTCCTCGCTCAAACATTCATCCTGGTCGTCTACGTCTTCTTCGGCGCTTTCGTTTACACCTATATTGGTCAGTACTCCATCACAAACATCACGCAGGTTGTCAGCCCCTACGGTCTGCAACTTGTCAGCAATATCCTGGCCTTGATTACCGGTTTCCTTGCCATCTTCTTGTATTTCAACATCGGCATGAAGACGGTCTACCTCGAAGTTGGCCAGGAGCTATGCGGACTGCCGCCCATGAGCACGAAGAAGGGATACTACTTCTGGCTGGCTCTTGGACCCATATATTGGATCATTGCCTTGGTGCTTGCCGTTTCCGTCCCCAATTTCACCGCCATCACCAACCTCATCGGTGGCTTACTCAGTCTCAACTTCACCTATAGTATCCCCGCCATTATGTACGTGGCCTGGGCCATCCAAAGTGCTGCAGCACTGCCTGGCGAGGGTTTCGACCCATATACCGGTGTCACCACTCGTCATGATGATGGCTGGCCGCGATACATGCGTGGGTTCAAGAAGAGCTGGTGGTATACTCTTCCGGCGATCCTGTTCGCACTGGGTGGTTTGGCCTCTTCCGGCATGGGTTCTTGGTCCGCTATTCAATCCCTCAAGGAGATCTTCGGCCCCGGTGGCACCATTCAGACATCGTGGAGCTGCACTGCTATCGGTTAAGCTGTATGCAACCTAGTCATACCCAGACAGTCAGCGTACTGCGTCGCTTGCGAGAAGGGCGATCTTAGCGCAATCTGGTCCAACATACTCTTAGTGTTCTTTGGGAGGACAATGCCGTGCCGTCGACCCATGGCTGGTTTGCAATACCCCACCGACAGAGGTAGTGAAATTCTTCTTTAGGGCTGAAAGCTATAGTATTACAAGATCATGACAAAATTCAGATTCTTAAACTTGCTGCCTTTTCTATTTTTCGTTCTCATCCTACCGGTGGTAGAGAATGTGTAAGGTTAAAAGTGGTGAGGACATACCCTAGACTCATTTACCCAGGATTTGTTATGACTGTCGCATGCCGCGAGACGGCATGCTCTTTGCACGTAGATCTCGAGGCATGACAGCCAGGGTCGGTCTCATGCTGTGGGTGCGCGAAACGCTCAGTAGTCAGAGTCATTTTTCTCCTTGAAATTTTCGTCGTGTTTGTCATTTTACGTCCTTACGGGCGGCAGGCAGCAGCGCTCCAAGTCCTACGTCAGACGGCACAATTTCGGGTCCGCAGTTGGTAACTTTCCCTCGACGCTCATTTCACACCAAAAATTGAACACATCCAACCACAGGTTTTGTGAAAATGACGCTGGAAGATTTCGAGAAGGAGCTGGCAGAGCAGAAAGAGGCGGAGAAGAGACGCGAGAGGCGCAAGGAGCACGAGAAATCCGAACACCGCCATCGACACCACCACCGAAGTTCTCGACATGGGGACTCGCATTATGATGAGGAAGACGGACACCGATCAAAGAGAACGAGACACTCAAAAGACGACGACGCGTCAGGGAGCAGACATAGGCACAGACACCATCATCACCATCACCGCCGACGAAGTAGAGGTGAAGATGACACACAGGAGGAGGAGGAGAACGAGAAGGAGGAAAAGCAGCCTGCAACAAGCTCGGGCTCGGGCGAGCTGAAGCGCGATTCGTGGATGGAGGCACCGTCGGCGCTCGATATTGATTACATCCAGAGGAAAAGACCCGAGCCATCGCCGCAACCCAAGGGCGGTTCTCTGGAAGCAGACTTTGGGCTGAAAGTGCACGAGAGAGAACTCAACCACCACTTACGCGATCTCAAGAACGGCACTCCCGTTGATAACGACCTCGAAGCCGACGAGCCTGCCACCCACGAAGTCGATTACACGTTTGGAGACGCTGGCTCCCAGTGGCGGATGACCAGATTAAAAGCCGTATACCGGCAAGCCGAAGAGACGGGCCGCAAGGTGGAAGAAGTCGCCCTCGAACGCTACGACAGCCTCCGAGAATTTGATGATGCCAGGGAAGAAAAGATTGAGCTGGACCGTCGTAAGACTTATGGCGATGGCTATGTGGGCAAGGACAAGTCCAGCGGAGAGCTGTTCCAGGAGCGCAAGATGGATGCTGGCGTCCGACGACCTCATCCGCGAGAAACCGAGACCAGCCCAGACATACTGCTCGACCAGATGCCTGTTCCGGCAACCACTGCTACTACGCAGAAAATTGACCAGACGGCCCTTAACAAACTCAAGGCTCAACTCATGAGGGCTACAATGCGGAAAGACCCCAAGGCGGCAGATCTGGAAAGGGAGTACAATGACGCGCTTGCGGCGTTCGAATCACAGGATCCCACAGTCATCACTCTCTCCGCCATGGACAATCGCATGCTCTCATCCGCGCCTCGGAACGAAGTCAAGGCAGTGCAGAACCGGCGCGGAGCAGAACGGGGCCAGGTGGAGGAGAACGAGGAGATGAGCATTGAAGACATGGTCCGAGAAGAACGCCGCACCCGCGGACAGCAAGGGGGCGAGGGTCTACGGCTGGCCGAGAGGATTGCGAAGGACAGCAAATTCGACAATGATCTTGACTACCTCGACGAGAATGCCCAAAAGCTGGCCAAAAGGGTGCACAAGTCCGAGACCAACCTCCGCAACGTGGCCATCAACGAGTACCAGAAACTCAATAAGATTTTGGAGAACTGCCCCCTCTGCCACCACGAAGACACGGAGACTCCGCCTATTGCTCCTGTTGTCTCACTCGCGACAAGAACCTATCTCACCCTCCCGACCGAACCAGAACTTTCGCCTCAGTCCACCATGATTGTGCCGACCGAGCACCGCACAAACCTTCTCGAATGCGACGACGACGAATGGGAGGAGATCCGCAACTTCATGAAGTCCCTCACACGCATGTACCACGACCAGGGACGCGACGTCATCTTCTATGAGAACGCTGCATTTCCGCATCGAAAGCCGCACGCCGCGCTCTGTGTCATACCGCTGCCTTACAGCTTGGGGGAGACGGCACCGGCGTTCTTCAAGGAAGCCTTCCTGAGCACCGAAGACGAGTGGTCTCAACACAAAAAGATCATTGACACCCTCGCAAAGGCCAAGTCTGGAGGGCTGGGGAAACTCGCGTTTCGGAGGAGTCTCGTGAAAGAAATGCCATATTTCCATGTCTGGTTCGAACTGGATGGTGGGATTGGGCATGTTGTCGAGGACCAGGAGCGATGGCCGAGGGGCGATCTCTTTGCGCGAGAGATAATTGGCGGCATGCTTGGGTTGGAACCAGACGTGATCAAGAGGCAAGGACGATGGCATCGAGGGACGGACAAGAGGGTCGAGGGGTTCAGAAAGGCGTGGAGGAAGTTCGACTGGACTAGGGTTCTCACTGAGGGCGGTGCCTAATTAGAGCAGGGTACAAGGTCGATCGTGTGAATGATAGTCTATTCCCTTGAAGAGAACTTGAGGTCTTTGAACGAGTTATGATACTTCATTCAGACCGTGTACGCAGTAGTCTCTGCTATGCACGATGGTTGTGGTCGCCCGAGTGACTACGGCTCGCATTGACCCAGTGCTTACAAGCTATCCACTGTGTTTCCAGCCATGTAGCAAGACAGCATCGCGACAGAAAGGTTCACAATAAGACAAGCCTCGTCTACAAGCTCTTCTGTTGTCATTGCCTAGGTATGTACTCCATGAACCTTCGGGGAGACGGCGGGGTCTCCGATTTCGCACTCCATCGCCCATCAGACCCCGACTCCGCCCTCTCGGTTATCCGCGGTTGGACCCCAAGTAACCTCGTACCTTTTCTGCGCTCAAATACCTGCGGTGCCCTAGACGTCGAGTGGGAGGAACCAAGGGAGTAGAAAAAACAGGCGCTCGATGCCTCCTGCAAATCTTCTCTTGAAGCTTGCACCATGAAGTACGTCCCTTCACCGCAAGCCCTGCGCTGGCTGCAGTCTCTGGCACGGAATCCAGCTCCAAGCTTGAACCGCCTAGCGACACGTCCTCGGACATACTCGTCCACCACCGCGACCACCCCTTTGTTCCCAGCGGCCAGCAGCAGCAGACGATACTTCCACGCGACTCCCCGGCTCGACAAGATCGAGACACACACCTTGTCAGACATTGGCGAGGGCGTCAAAGAGGTGCAGATCATCCAGTGGTTCGTGGAAGAAGGGGCACCCATCGAGGAATGGAGCCCGCTGTGCGAAGTGCAGAGCGACAAGGCCTCGGTCGAGATCACGTCCAAGTACAGCGGGGTGATCAAGAAGATATATTACCCGCAGGACGCGGTCGTGCAGGTCGGCGATGCGATGCTTGATATCGAGGTGGAAGGGGATGAGGACGAGGGTGAAGTGCCAGAACAACTGGATACGGAAGCGCCGTCTCAGGCGCAGGATAACGATCCCGGCAAGGTCGCAGCAGAGGAGCAAGTGGCAGAGGCTGGCACAGCCATAACTCCTCCTCCTCCAAAGGAACAAGACGCATCGACTACGACTGCTGCTACTCCCCCTCCTGCAGCGGCGCCCAAGGAGCAGCCAGGCAAATACGCCTCCCTAGCCACTCCGGCGGTCAGGGGCCTATTGAAGCAGCACGGCATCGCAATCGAAGACATCACCGGCACGGGCAAGGACGGCCGTGTCCTGAAGGAGGATGTGTACCGACATCTCGAACAAAGCTCCTCCTCTTCTTCTTCGGCACAACAAGCTCCCACAGCTACCCCATTGACGAAACCCGGACTCGACGCGAAACAGACCGAGACGGCCCAACGACTCACGCCCATCCAATCCGCCATGTTCAAGACCATGACGGGATCGCTGTCCATCCCGCATTTCCTGTACGCGGACACAATCGACATCACGAACCTGGCGACGATGCGCACGCGCTTGAACGCCACGAGAAGAGACCCTGCTGACACCACCGTCCCGAAACTCTCGTACCTTCCATTCATCGTCAAGGCCGTATCGCTGGCGATGAACCAGTACCCACTCCTCAACGCGCGCCTGGACTTGACCACAGACCCGAAAAAGCCGCAATTGAAGATGCGCTCGGTGCATAACATCGGGATCGCGATGGACACGCCCGGCGGGTTAATCGTGCCGGTGATCAAGGCCGTGAACGCGCGGTCCATAACTTCCATCGCGCGCGAGATCCAGCGCCTCTCCCAGCTCGGACAGGCGGGGAAGCTCGGCAACGACGATTTGAACGGTGGAACCGTCACGGTCAGCAACATCGGAAACATTGGCGGTGAGGTCGTCGCGCCCGTGATTGTCGAGGGCCAGTTGGCCATCATGGGCGTGGGCAAGGTCAAGACCGTCCCGGTTTTCGGGGAGGATGGGGTCACTGTTAGACCAGCGCAGATGGTCACGCTGAGCTGGAGCGCCGATCATCGTGTGGTGGACGGCGCGACCATGGCGAGGATGGCGAAGGTGGTGCAGAAATACCTCGAGGAGCCGGGGTCGATGGTTGTCGATATGAGCTGAATGAGATAGATCTCCTGCTATTGCGCTATTGAGAAAGCTACGTTTACGGTAAAATATATTTGTGATAACCGTTCTAAGAAAATCCGAAAACATCAAAGCCTTGATGATGTATGTATGTATGTCAGTTTTGGCCTGCTCTTGGTCTTGCTCGAGGAGAGGGAGGATGGTAAGCCCAAAACGCCGAAAATGAAATGAACAACAAGAGTCGCTCTACTTCTCCTGTCTCTACCTAAGCAACTTTGCATTCATGCCCACAATGGCACGAACAATATCCCAGTCACTCCCCAAGCCGACCCAATCCGTCACCACAATCCCCGTGCTCCAGTCGCCGTCCTTGACACGGTTGCCATTGTCGGCCATCATGTGTCTTTGACACAAGTGGGCGACGACCGCCGGGTTGACCTCGGCGGCGATCTTCTCGGGCCAGCAGTTGACGTTCCAGAAGTTGCTGGCGCTGAGGAAGTTGATGTACAGTGGGTATTTTTTGCCCGTGTCGCTGGCCGCAGCAGCGCCGACGTCGTTGGCATTGAAGAGACAGCACCCGCTGCGCTCGAGGTGGGCGCACGCGTACGTGATCTTCTGCTCGATCGACGGTTTCTCCATGACCTGGTAGAAATCCTGCACGCAAATGTCGCCCGACGGACACATACTGTTGGGCGTGTTGTCCGCCCACACGTGCCCGTCGATGCCCCAGCCCTTCCCGTTCCACTCGTGCCGGAGCGGCTCCTCGAGCACGAACCGCCTCACCAAAACGATGCGGCCGCGCACCTCGCCCAGCGTGGGCACGCGCGGCTCCGTGAACCACTCGCGCGGATTTGTGTAGTTGTTCTTCAGGATGCGCGAAAGCTGTTCGTCAGTGCCCTTGCCCGTGCCTTCCCGCTTGAGCGACACGATCAGCGTCTCGCTAGGGTTCTCCTTCAGAAATTCCAGGATCGTGTTGTACAGGTCCCGGAAGTGCTTGTTCCCTGTCAGGGAGATTGGGAACACGGAATGCACGAGTATCAGCTTGTCAGAGTTCGGGTCGTAGGGCTCGGGCACCTGCACGCGCAGGTCGAAGAAGCGCACCCCGTTCTTGAGCTGCTCCTTTGGCGACACCGCCTGGCACCGCACCGATGGCGCGGCTTGGTAATGCGTAGGCGAATTGTGGGTGCCTGGAATCGACAGTACACCGAGCGGGGTATGGTCTGGCAGGTCTTTCATCCAGCTTTCCATGTGGGAGGTGTTGAACAGGGCCACGAAAGACGTCTGGGGCAGGAAGATACCTGTAAAGCGCAACTTGGGGTTTGGGGCCAGAGCGACGAGTGACGCAGTCTCAGCCGTCGGCACCGGGCAGTACATCTGATGTTTCCCTCCCAGGTCGGTCTGGAAAGTCAATCGGAGACGCTCGTCGGGCTTGTTGATGACGGCTTTGATGTCCGTGGGCACAACCGTGAACGGCGGCAGCGGGATCGAAACCTCCCTCGTCGCAAAAGGCTTCGCGTCCGCGGGGATCTGAGGCACCGCTTTGCGGGTGGTGTTGTTCGTCAAGCCCAGCCCATTGGTGATGGTTGCCAAGGACGTCGTCACATTTTGCATCTGAAAACCCTCGTCCGGCGCAGGGTCGAAATGCTCAACCAGCACCAGAGTGAGCGGGTTGTTGCTGACGTTGCGGATAGTGACCGGGGGCACCATGTTGCGCAGCCTGTCTTGTCGTCGAGGTTTTCGAAAGGATGAAAAGAAGTTCATGGGCGTGGCTGGATGACGATTCGAAAAGAGATAAATACAGACAAGAACACGAATGCCAGCGAATGAGAACCACGGACCTAGAGCTGCAGCTTTCAGCTGAGGTCGATCCCTTGGGGCCCTGTTCGAGCTCAATCCATCCAGAGAAGCGAATGAGATCGATGAGAGGGTTCGCGGGGCATGTTGGTCTTTGGGAGCTGGCGCCAATCGCTTTCCTTGCCGAGTGCTGATGGAGTTTCCACTTGCTCAGCTCCGGAGTGCAAAGGATTCAAGCTGTAAATGGCGCCCCGGAATCCGCCGGTGTTGGCGGCGCGGACCTGAAATCCAGGGGTTGACAGACATTATCTTGGTTGAAAAGACGCCGGTCAGTGGGAGTGGGTAGAAGGGATAGATGAAGCATTTTAAGACGCCGGGTGACCTTGCAGTCAAGCCATCTACCGATGTGTTTCTCTTTGCGCCCTTCGTGAAGCTTCACAATGTTGAATGTTGTGTTTTCATTACATAAATGAATAAATGATATTCTGGAACCGCTTCACGCATCCTCATCCCTGCCCTCCCACAAAATCTGACCCTTCCAAACCGCTCGAGCATGGGCGAACGCCACAAAGAGCCAAAGCACGAACAGTATTGCAGTCATAGCAGTGCTGACCCATTTGATACCAGGACTGTCCAACGCCTTCCCAACTGCAGTCGTGGCAAGCGCAAGGCCTGCATTGGGGAAAACAAAACCCCACCAAGTGAGCGTGAAAGACATAGTCTTGATGCCGTTGAAGACAGAGATAGTGGTAATGGCGCAGTACCAAAATGCAAGCAACCAAAGGAAGACTCCCGCAATGCTGCCAATGACGCGAAGGACCTCAGGTGCGGAGACTGTCTTGACACCAAGAAAGCCAACGGGCAGTATGGATGTCGCACGCTGGGAGAGCGAGACCAGGCCAGCTGCCGTATATGCCGTCGGCCCTACTGCAACATACATGCCAGGCCGCAAAGATGGCGCCGGAAGGTCGGCAGAGAACAGACGAATGACCCAAATCGCGTAGAGGAAGATGGTGACCATCCACCCAAGGCCTTGGAATGTAACTCCGGCGACAAAAATAGGAATTCCAGGCTGAGGTGGTTGGTGTTGAAGAATCTCCCCAGCCAGTGGCCCTGCGACAATAAGAGGGTACATGGGTAAGATCCAGGCTGGCGTCATCCCTTGTATACTGATCCTTTGGGTCACAAACAGGAGGTCGTACTGAAAAATCGCAAAGAGCAGGGTAAGACCGCAGTACACCCAGAAGCATATCTTGACCGCCGTATCCAGCCAAGGCCCGCAGCCAGCGTAATGACCATATGAATCTGCACCCTGGATGATCAGGCTGACCGAGACCCAGAATGTGCCAACGAAGAAGGCTTCCCCGTAATGGATGAACGAGTGTCTGAACGAACCGCGTGCCACAATGAATCTCCTCGTTATCAACGCCACAAAGGATAGGAACATGATCAGATCAATGATGAAGATGACTTTGCCGACTGTGACCAAGCCTTGGAATTTATAGGGCGTCTGATAGATGACATTTGCCAGCGACCCAGTGGCCATGGTCGCCGAGAACCACGCCCATGTGAAGTGATTTAGTCTCTGTTTGATTGGAGGGTGCGGCTCCGACTTCGGCAGAGAATGCAAGTTCTCTTCATCTTGTTGACTTTTCCGTGCAGAGCTCATTTCGACAGGATTGTAAGGAAAGCTGGAGCGATAGCAGCTGGTCGATCCATGTACTGGAAAAGGTGTGCAGTATAAGGAGATTGGTGGTTGCTGGGAGGATGCTCATTGTCGAGATCGTCCACCTGTATGTACAGCGGTTTGCGCCTGGGTCATTGCTTCCACATTGTGTCCATCTATGCCTTCTACAGTGCAAAATGATATACAAAAGAATGGAGGAGCGAGAGACAAACTTGAAGGAGCAGGACAAAGTGGCAGTGACGTCACCGCAGGTCACATCGTGACGACAATATCAGTGTCTTTTGAAATATATCAGTGTCATTTGAAATGTAGAGTTCTCAGCACTTAAAACTCGCATTTGTTGCTTGCCACGACGGACTGACAGATAGAGCTATTCTTCCATAAAGAGCGTTGTCCGTATGAGCGTGAATGAATGACCATGATGTTGATAGCAGTGGCTGCTTGAAAAAGAGTGAAATGCCAGCTGAAACACGCATGCCGGTCAAGGCCTCCCTCAGCATCTTCCTCCCATCACCGTGTCCTTCCGCCTATGGGATGATCTTTGCGGCTTTCATTCTGTCGAACGAGATTGTATAGGATCTGACAGTATCAATGGTCTCCTCAAACCCGACGTCCCGGGCGGCACTCAGGTCGTATTGGCGATCAAAGAACGCCTTGTCCATCAAAAAGTCCATGAAAGGCCAGTAATACAAGTCCAACCGGCTTGCTTTGAGGCCTTCCCTTTCGACCATTTTGGACCAGACTTCAGAGTGCTTCGTCACAAATTCCGCTGGTGGTTCGAAAGTGCCCTGAGGACCAATCCCTTCAAGGCCAAAGTAAGCGCAAATCCCAGGCCACTTGTCGGCCCAAGTCACCACGTCACCATTTGCCACATTGAAAGCCTTTCCAGACCCGCACTTCTCTGGGTTCAATGCCGCGTAGATTTCCATCTTGGCTGCAATGTCTTGAAAGGTGTCAGTGTGTTTGTGACGATAGCCATGCTCAGCGCCAGGATATGGGACCTTGGCTCCGGCCCCGTGGACTTCGCGATAGAGGCTGAGGTAGAACGCCAGGCCCTGTGCTAGATTCATGACGTTGGTCCCTGGCACAAACCCAATCATGGCGTCTGGCCTGACTTCAGTGAAAGTCCACGAGGCCCCCTTAGACAGAGAATCAAGAACGTCATATTGTGAGTAGTAGAAGATATCGTCCGCAATCGGCTTGGGAACACGAGGGTAGGTTTCCTTAAGTGGAGGCACGATTTTGACGACATCAGGGCGTTCTGCGGTCACACTTAGCTATACTCCAGGGGCGGGAGAAGCCAAACATACCCATTCCATACGCTTTTCCACCCGTTTGTAGGACGAAGCTCTTGATGTTTGGCGAGACAATTTGGATCGCCTCAACAGCGGTTCTGACAAGGTTGGTATTGACCTCTTTAAGCGTCTTTTGGTCCTTTCCTGGGTCAATGTAGGCAAACAAGAAGACATGGGTGACAGTTGCGACGTTGGGGACCTTTTCCTTCAGCGCCTCAACAACAGTGTCGACCGTTGCCGTGAGATCAATGCCGCTGGCCAGCTGAAGTCTTGGGTCATCGGGCCACTGAGCTTCTGAAATTGACAAGGGACGATTGGACAAGGCTGTAACCTGACTGAAAGTGGTGGGAGAAGGGTAGCTCAGGGCCTCTTTCACCAGCGGCCACCCTGATATACCAGATGCTCCGAAGACGAGGGCGTGGAAGTTGGTCGGCATTGTTGTTGCGCAACGTCCGCGAGTTCTCCAACAAATGGATAGTCGATGAAAGCGAACAATCCGGCCGTGCTTTCTTTCTCTGGCACGGTATTTATGTCCTTCGTCATGAGTGCAGTGTTCAAGAAAGCGTCACCTTACACTTCAAATAGACACCTTGTATAGAACGAGCAGTCATTTCCGTGAGGTCAACTGTGGTGAGACCCTGCATCAGGAACGATATCATTGGTTCAAACTGCCACGGGCACCTCTTCATACACATGCCCGGGGAGGGATGTGGAGAACATTGGGTGCCTGCTTAGGAGTACAACGAAACAAATGTCCGAATCAGAATAAGCACTCAGGGATGGTGGATGGAGCGTAGTCCGATTAGGAGTTTGCAGCTCTTCCCATACCATCGTACTTGAATAAGTCGGCCGAAGCGGACGAGCGGTATGTTGCCGGGTCTTTTGAAAGGACGGACGAATACAACGCAGCTTGCAATTCAATCTTGTTCTTCGGTGGAAGAGTAATACCGACAAATCGTGTCGAGGAACTCGAGAGGTGCTCACCAAAAGCCGTCGGAAGAACTCGAACGCCGAGGTGTTGGTGACATAAAGCCTTGGCAAGCCACCCACAAGCTAGCGACCCACCTACACAAAATGATCCGTTATATATTTTTATTACGCCAAATGTTCTTCGCAAATTATCACACAAAGCAACGTGGCGCAGCGGAAGCGCGCCGGGCTCATAACCCGGAGGACCTTGGATCGAAGTAAGTCATGTATGATGGAACACTGGTAACAGCAATCACTAACAGTCACCTAGACCAAGCGTTGCTATATCGTGTCTCGATTTGTGGCTCTTTTTTTCTCTGAGCTCGCTGCTAAAACCTTTTTTTGAGCCATGCTACCGGTTCAAGTTGCTTGAAGTTTGTGGAGTCTTACACAGGCAGAAAAATGAATTCAAATCAGAGGCCTTCTGGGATTGCTCTCCGTTGATTTGTCCGGGCACTAGACTGGCAGATCCGATCCAAAATTTTTGGCTTGCACTTCGAATTCTCAGTTTCGGGTGGGTTCATGTTTCCCAGATATGTTCTGTCCATATACGCGGATTCACCCTGATGAGAGTCTCTTCTAAACCAATCCTCCCTCAGCTCTTTTCAACACGGCTACAGCATAGCTGCGCAAAATCGGAACTGCCTTCACGTCAAATCCAAATCGGAGCAACGCGTCGAATCTGAACATGTCTTTCCTATATGTCTTGCACTGTCCGCAACCTTTAAAAGTTCATTCCAATGGCTGATGCCCGGCGCCGCAGCCGCCATGTTCACGAAACGAGGGTATTGAGCTATGGACACCTTGGTACTGCTTCTTATGATGACCGCAATCACGAATGGACGTTTCTGCGCCAGCATCAGACCCAACAAGTTGATGACTTACAAAATGCGCGGGTCACGCCGACTGGCTCATCTCACTTCCTGGTGGCGGACGAAAGAATGTGGAACTCTGCGCCAAACCCTGTACACTCAACCTGGCCAGCGCAAGACGCTACACCTGGTCGTGGGCTACAGAATTTCTTCCTGAAACGAGTGCCAGATGCAGCCTTCGTTGCCGTTGATTTGCCCGGCTCGGAAAATACCGTTGCCTCAAGGTCCAAACATCGACCTTCAGAAGACGTCCTCGCCTTCGGACATGCTCGACGGCCATTCGACTCTGGCTCGCACAACAACACGCCCTATACTCCTGTGGTCGCAATGCGATCCTCCTCAAGCACCGAGACTCTTCAGCTCTTTATCATCGATACGCAGCAAGTTGAAATCCCCAACGAAGCTGGTCTATCGGATTTATGCATGGTGCCTTTCATTGCGAATCAGGCGTCAGGTACCTGGACCGATTCGACAGATGAAATTATTCAAGTGGCCTCTTGCAGTCAATCAAAGGGCACGCAGTTTCTTGTTGTCAAGCCAAGTGGGACGACCGTTTTACGGCCGGTCTTGTCAAAGCCGAAAGCGTCAGAAGGGCTGCTGGACCCATGTCCAATCGTCACAATTCCGCGTTCGAGGACGGGAGGCCAACCTCATGTCTATGCTGCCTTCAATCCGCAAGATCAGAGTCTGGTGGCACTTGCAGACGCTAGCGGGCAATGGAGTATCTGGAAACTCACAGGAAAATATTCAAGGTCGGCCCGCATTCTACAACAGGTATCTCTGAAAGCTTCAAATGATATAGGCAGTATCGAGCGGCAATCTCGGTCCTCAAAAGGCTTCAAATCCAGGAATACATGGCACCGAGTTTGCTGGTTGACAAGTCCCGAGGGCATCATGGACAGACTATTGGTGTGCAATCGACACTTCGCTGCAGCATTTGATCAGACAGGACTATTTTTGGGTGAGGTCGACATGCGTCTCGGATCCCAGCCAGATCGGAACGTGATCCTTGATGTCAAAAACAGCGGCCGTCGGAGCGATCGCATATTTGTACTGACCTCGTCACGCTTGTTGATATTCTGTTCACCTCGTAGTGGTGGCAACGACAGACACTCAGGCGAAGCGCTTGAATTGGAGTGTTCCTGGAATCATTACCGGGATCGTACTGATCTGGGTCTCGGTATGAGCGTGCTTGAATCCTCAGAAGGTACGTGCATTTTCTGTCCTTTTGATACGGTGCCTAACATGTAGTCTAAGATTCGTGGGTGCTGCTTTATTCAACCACCAGCCACTTGGCTATCATATACCGCTTCGGACAGGAGGATGTACACTCAACGACCATCTCCATACAAGATCCTTCAACCTTTCAATTACCGTACCAGCTCAAAGGACACATGAAGGATGTCAGTGAAATCACAATGCGTCCAGCAGCCTTCTCAATCCAACCTCAGCCTACGCATGTCGTCAGATTTGGCCTTATCAAACTCGTCGCCTACTTGGCTACAGGAGAGATCATTGAAGCACTGTATAAGCATGAACTCGGGCAATTTGGCTTTTCAAATCATCTGCCGGAGACGGTCTTACATTTATCGATGCCCCGGCCGCTGAAAACCCACCCGATCAGTGCTAAATATATCAGAGACGAGGATCTAGATGATTTTGCTGTGCGGGACGGCGAAGGAGCAGACGATTTCGCAGGGAAAGCGGGCTTTGCACAAACGACTGCAGCAAATATGCAACGTGTTTCTCCCAGTTCTCGAAATTGGCAGAGACTTTTGCTCTACGAAGCGCTGAAGGATAATGACAACAGCCGTATGTCTTTCGAATCAGCCCTGCAACCGGTTATGGAACATCACTTCGAACGCCTGAAAGGCGAGAACAACTTAACGCCCATGCATCTGATGTCAGACCTTACTGGCAGGTGCCGCATCACGGATGTGGAACATGATTCTCAAATCGCAGATCAATGGCTTGATACTCTGGCACTTCAGGACAGTATAACCGTCGTACCGGCCGCAATTGTTGTAGGAGGAGTATCTAGTTCTTCGCACAGACAACTACTTCTGGACCTCTATGAAAGCTTGGTTAGGGCATATGTCGAACCACTGTCTGACCAGATCACAGACCGAGGTCGGGTCAATCGCGAAAGACTGGTCCGCCAAATAGTGGGAGATGGTTTCTTCGGAGCATTTGCGTTGACCTCCAAGATAGCTCCTCCTCCGTCTGCTTCTCCACGACCGTATTGGACTCCGACACGAGACAGGGAAGCCGCATTTCCGCCCATAGGGCTCGAGTTGGATGACCCTGAATCTTCACAGGCGCCGACTCCTGAGGCTCTTCCAGACACAGAAGAACCGACATTCTCTCATCTACGGAGATATGTAACATTTCGCCACGAGGTACCTCCTTTACTGCTCGAGCATCGCCCAAACATCTCCAACATTTTGGCTCATCTTCCAAATTCTATCGAGCAAAACCCAGCAGATTATTCCTACCAGCAAACGAATCAGAAGATGAAGCTTGCGCAGGAGGAGATGGCGGCGGAGTCGTTGAATCCACAAGAGAGAAAGAAGGCTCTCAGATCCGCCGCTCGTCTACAACGGAAATTGGAAAGGACTCAAATCATCAGTCAAGAAGTCATGATGCGACGAAATATACTGCCTGGCATCAGTAGTGGGCCAAAGATCTCCGACTTACCAGTGCGAGAAGTCCAAAGTAGCCAGCCAATCGCACCAAGTTCGAGTCAAAGGGCTGGCCAAGGTCAAGGAGGGTTACCGGAATTTAGCATGACGCAGCCCGAGAGAGGTGCTTATGGAACGAGACAAGCAGAGAAAAAGGGCAAGAAGGGAACGAAGAGGCGGGCAGGCTTCTAGATATTCCTGAAGCCTTGTTGCGGGTTTGGAAAGCGCACAATGGCCAGCTTCAAGTTGTTTGGAAACGATGCTGATGCCAAGCCCTGCGAAAAAGGGGTGAGGGAATTACCCCGGATTTTGGATTCTCCGAGCAGCCTGTGACGCTCTCCTGTGGCATGGCTGGGTGGGTCTCACCACTCCTCTTAGGCGTCTTACTACCTGGAAGTGCGGGGATGGCTCAGCCTAGTAGCCTGGATGGGGCGCCCCGGGGCCAGTTACGGGCGCGAAGTGGAGGAGGGGTGAGGTGCTTGTCGCGTGAGGTTAGGATGCTGTGGGATGCTCTCACCACCCTGCGGCGTCAAAGCTCTTGCTCCGGGCATATCGGGTCACTTGACTCTCGCGGAACTTGGGATGCCTCGTACCTCTCTTGTCCTGCGTCCTACCCCTCAATTGCCTCTTGCCTGGCCATCTCTCCTCTTGTCTCTCTCCCTCACTTTCCCTTCTTCATCCCAACCATCCTGCTATCCCGCCTGTAGCCAACTCTTTCGTCCATCACATAACATCACACCCTCCATCGGGTACCTTTGCTCCCACTTCACCCATTGGTTCCTGGTAAGTCTCACTTGAACCTTACATTGGCAACCTCGTCTCCCTCCTCACACTACCCTCACCTCTGACAATTGCTCCCACTCAGACTAACTGACCCATCAGCCAATCTCCTGCAAGTCACAGCCAACATGTCTGCCGACACATCAGATCTCACAAAGGTCGACTCTGCCATCGCTGTCGATGATGCCACCCCCAAGGATGGACCCAAGGAGACCAAGCGAAGAACAACATCCAGCGCACCCGGTGTCATGAACATCAATGATCTCGGTAAGCTCATTATTTCGAAGCCTCAATCACTCTTGCTCACAGTAGACTAGAGAAGGAGGGAACAAAGATCGCTGTCGCTCCAGAGACGCAAAAGACCGGATGGTAAGTGGCATTCCTGGCATCCTTTTGACCCCTCGAAGCTGACGCAGTCAGGAAAATCAACACCTCGCCTTCCACGGTGGAAGATCCCACAATTCTGAAGAAGCTGCTCACTACCCCTCCCATCAAGAAGATCGATCTGCATTTCCCCTTGGGTCTCGAGGTCACTGCAAGGAACTTGAAAGGTGTCACGATAAAGGATGCACTGGATGCCATTCACAAGCAATTCAAGAAGAAGGTAAATCTACTCGCTCATTTCCAATAACTGAGATGGCATACTGACGCTTGATGTGCAGGCTGATGACGAAATGGAAGAGCCATACCTCAAAGGTTTCGAATGGGACCCCGAAGAGTCGTGGACGAGACTCAAGGTCCACACTCAGAAAGAAGGGCTACCAGCTGGCAAGAAATCCAAGAAGAAGGGTGGCGATGAGTAAACTCATTGACCATTACTACACACATGTGCGCAACCAGGATGCTCCTGGCCGAGCGGCGAGACCGACTCTCTGAACTGCTACAAACACTGATCCACCACGATCATATATGCTATTACAAAAAGAAATCAGCTTGGTGTGCATGGCAAGGTGCTTTGCGGGCTCTCTTTTCCATTCATTCTGGCAACGTTGCTCAACCCTGTGGTGGTGGATACCCAGAAGGCTCAATCTGCTAGCTTAGACCAGCAATGACATTACCTTGAACTGATTTTGCGACATGCATTCGTCAGGCGTGGCCTTCTGTGATAATGGTACATGAGGACACGATTAATACACCTTGCCAACCGATTTTAGGCTCTTGA
The DNA here is from genome assembly GCF_000836435.1 of Fonsecaea multimorphosa CBS 102226. NCBI lineage: Eukaryota > Fungi > Ascomycota > Eurotiomycetes > Chaetothyriales > Herpotrichiellaceae > Fonsecaea > Fonsecaea multimorphosa. The sequence continues at coordinate 367,304 of NW_015971655.1, read as the reverse complement.
GCCACTATGTGGTTGGCGAAAAGGATAAGCAGGATTGCAGCAATTGGGCATTGTAGCTGGTATTTGTCTCTCGTGGAACGCCTTGCATCGACGAAGCGACCGGCGATCCTATTCGCGGTTTGCGTCGATCGCGGTACAAGCTGATGGGATCCTTTAGTGTGGTTGCTTTTCTAAAGTCCTCACTCAAATACCATTCTTTCTATCTTCCTGTCCAACTTCTCGAAACCCCCCAACCACACTGTACCGGACTGGGGTTCAAAACACCAAGTCCCAGCTAAACATGGGGTCAATCTCCTTATCAGAAGACGCCAGCGCGAGCGCCACTGCCAACATCCCCATCATCGACCTCTCACCATTCACATCTCCCTCGCCCTCATCAGACACATCGGCCTCTTCTTCAGCCCGACTGAAAGCATCCCAAGACCTCGTCCGCGCCCTACGAGACGTGGGCTTCGCATACATCAAGAACCACGGCGTCCCCCAGGACGAGCTGGACGCGGCGTTCGCCCTGTCGAAACGCTTCTTCGACCTGCCCCTGGAGCAGAAGATGAAGGCGCCGCATCCGCCGGGTTGGAGCGTGCACCGGGGTTACTCGTGGCCTGGGCTGGAGAAGGTGTCGAGCGCTATGGCCACGGGGGACGGCGGCGGGGATGAGGATGAGGTTAGGAGGTTGAGGGAGGTGAAGGACTTTAAGGTACGTATGTCTTTATGGTGGACGTGTGGATGTGCGAGGTTCACACTCATCTATACACTTGTTTCCTTTTTCTTCTATGCATGCCTCTCTGTTTGGTCGTTCGTTTCCTCTATTCTATCTCATTTTCCCGGTGAGCAGTTTGAACGGCGGAAGAAATCGTGTGGCATTCATGTACCATGGCGCCTATCAGACCTATTTCCTCCTGTCCCTCAGCTTGAATTGTTGTCCGTCGCAATGAATCTCTCCCCCCCCCCCTCTCTCTCTCTCTTTAACGAGCGATATTTCTCTTATAAATGCAAATATGCTGTTTTCGCTCCGCTCAACAAGACCAAACAGGAAAGCTACGAAGTCGGCTCCGAAACCAACCCGGACCAACCCAACGTATGGCCGCCCGCGGACGTCCTTCCCGAATGGCGCCCGTTCATGAGCGAGTTCTACTGGACGTGCTTCGGGGCGGCGAAACACATGCTGCGCGCGCTGGCTCTGGGAATCGGGTTCCCCGCCGACGATGAGGACCACCTGCTCCGGTTCCACGACGGGCACCACAACCAGCTGCGCCTGCTGCACTACCCTCCCGTGGACGCCGCGGCGGTGCAGGAGGGAGCGGTGGCGCGCATGCCCGCGCACACGGACTGGAGCAGTATGACGATGCTGTTCCAGGACGACTGCGGCGGGTTGCAGGTCGAGCACCCGGCGGGGAGCGGAGAGTTCGTGGACGTCCCGCCCCTGCCGGGCACGTGTGTTGTCAATGTCGGCGATCTGCTCATGCGCTGGTCAAACGACTTCCTCACCTCGACGGCTCATCGCGTCCAGCTTCCCCCGCTCCAGCGCTGGGAGGATGACGGTGCAAACAACGGGCTGATGATGACCCGCCCGCGCTACTCGATCCCGTACTTCCTCACCACCGACCCGGATACTGTCATCGAGTGTCTGCGCGTCGACGACGATCATCCTCCCAAGTACGACCCCATCACGCAGCGCGAGTACGCGGCCATGAGGGCAAGGATGCAATATTGAGGGGGAAAAGGTTGAGAGGCATGGTTCTTGTCAAAGGAGTGGGGAGCACGGGTATTACTACGCTGCTTTCATTAATATTTCTAGTTTTACGGAGGCCCGTTCGGGAAGACTTAGATATATAGATGGCTATTAGTTGGATGGTTTAGGTAACTGGTGCACCCTCGACATCATGCTGCCCATCATCTGGTCCCCATGGACCCTGTACACCTGGTCGATCTCGGCCTGGTAGACTCGCGCGGCCTCCTTACGGCGTAGACTGCCCTTTGACGTACGGGGAAGAGGCTTCTCTCTCGTCGCGAAGATGACATGTGTCTTGGCGAGCTTTGCAATTAGAGGCGCTTCGTCATTGACCTTGTCGAACAGGAGGTCTATTTCATTTTGAAACTGTGCTGCTACTGGGCCTCCGCTCTCCACTTCCCTCAGACCCTCGTCCGTCAGCTCAATAAGTGTGATCACTTGTTGGTGCCCATCTCCCCACAGTAGCACCTCCCGGATCCAGTCGTGGCTGTGTTGGATCTTGGCCTCAATCCCCGCCGGGTGGAACTTGATGCCGTGGCCAAAGAGGATCAGGTCATCGACGCGGCCCGCGAATTTCCATGTATTGGGTCGACTCGGGTGAGGAGCGAAGAGATCGCCCGTCGCGTACTCGTCGAGCTCCGGGAAGGTCTGAAAGACTGTCTGACGGGACGCGGCGGTCGGATCCTTGAAACGGACTATGACTGGTTCATACAGTGTTGGAGCGGCGGGCTGTGACTTCGAGTCGCCGTCCGCTGGGGATTGAGTGTCGCTGTCGGCTGCCACGGGACGCCATTCTATACCCATATGGCATGCATCAATGGATAGGTACTCCATGTCCTCGGTCCCGATCTGATAGAGAATCCAACATCCGCTCTCTGTAGCGCCAAAGAATTGAATAAATGTCGTGTTTTTAAGCCGGTCCGTGAGGATGGCTGCGGCTCGAGGCGACAGTACACCTGGGCAACAATTAGCTGTGCAGCGAGCTTAGACTCTTACCGCCCGATCTTACCACCGCCATACGTGATGCTAGATAAGCGGCTTAATCTGGCGAGATCTCGCTCTGAGGAAGCGTACTTCTCCAGGAATGCTGGAGCGCAGAAGATGCAGTCCCCCTTACCATACTCGACGGCGTCGAGCAAGTCTGTTGCATTCATGCTCCGGTCCGAAGGTCCGAAGACATACGTGGTCTTGCCAAAAACCGTGTAGCACATCAGGAGTATGGCGCTGATCACATGGAAAGGAGCAAATGGCACAATCAGTCGGCCGGCTGTAATGTTGATGGGGTTGAGCCTGCGGAAACCAGGGCCTCCACACTGACACTCCTCAGGCAGGTGGGTAATCTGGTCGTTGGCAGCCATTTGAGCATGTGTGATGCGGATTGGCTTTGGGAGTCCGGTGGTGCCTGAACTGTGCAAGATCAAAAAAGTATCTTGGGCAGCCTGGTCGAAAGTTTTGCGCATCTGGTACTTATCTGCGGGAGAAGGGTCTAGGAGCTCGTTCAACTCCGGGCAGATGGCATGATTCATTGAGCGAGCGGCTAATATGTCCGCGACGTCGACACCTTCTGCAGACAAGAAAAGATGACAATCGCACAGTTGGAGAAGATTCAAGTGGGCTGCAAGGCTATTGATGTGAGACGAAAACAGGACCTGATCGCAGACGCATCAGTGAGCCAAGTTTTGACTCTGATCCCGCCGAACCCGAATCGAAGCCGCTCTGACCTTACCTGATAGCCAGTTTTGGCGGCTGCCATAGCCAGGATGTGATACCTCATGTCCGACTTGCCGATGTAAGCCAGAGTTGGGGAATTGGCTGAGCGGCCAAAGGTGGTCTCGATGAACCATGCGGCGCGGTTGACGGCGTTGGCAAAACTGAGGAAGGAGACATCTCTATAGCCATGAGACAGGTCGGAGGATAAGGGAATCGAAGCCAACGTCCTGGTCGGGTCACTTTGCGCGATGTCATCTATGGCGACGGGGAAGAGACGACGACCGGGAGGAGGGTTGTTTGAGTCTGCGGGCATTTCGAGGGCACACAGCACATATTTTAGGGCGAGAAGAGGGGTTTTGGTGACAAGGTCAGGGCTTTTTATACAATGTCTGGGTCACAGGTGGCCTGGTTTAAGGCGGACAAGAACCACACCGAGCGATCCGGGGTGAAGGCATTTCGGAGAGGGGAGAGAATGTCTGTCTCCAACAGAATGGAATTGAGGATGCGGATGAGGGTTGCTAAAAGACCACCTCAAGAGGCAACTTGTTGGGACACAAGAGGACTCGGTATAGAAGTCGTCTCATCTGTTTTCTCCGAAAGAATTAATGCTAAACGGCTCGACAGGTGGAGGTGAGGCAGAAGTGAGACGGAGAAAGTGAGATGAAAGTGAGATGAAAGTGAAAAGACTTGGCGCCAATCCTCGTATTTTCTGCCTGGCTGGGAGCCTGGGACCCGACCCCCACTTGGGTGGCCTTTGGGTGGCCTTTGGGTGCCCCTTGGGTGACTCTTGGGTGCCCCTGGTGCCTGGAGGGGCCTCGCCGTGACGTCAATGGTGCGGCGCGTCTGGGCGGCGTCCTTGTTATAGCAATTTCCCCGCCACTGGCCAATGCCCGAAGCCTAGAGTCTCTTCTACGTACATTCAATCTTGTATGCTGCTCCTGCTAAGCCAATGTGCTCTCACTCTCTTACCCTCTTATATCGGAGCTCCGTTGCTGCCCCAGATCTGGAGACAGCTCAACAGCTTCATGCTCGTCTATGCTTCATCCCCTAAGATTGTCCAATACGCACAGCTGCTGCATAAGCTCCGTCCAACGCAAGTAGAAAAGGCCTCGAATGAAAATGAAATCGTCGTCATCATCATAAACCCCGTCACAATCTGCTGTTATTCTGTTTCTCCTCTCTCTCTCTCTCTCTTCCCTGCACTGGAACAACTCGTGTTCCATTGTTTTGTCTGCCCTCGTCGTCGTTACAATGCTGCGTTCCTCACTACTGCTGGCGAGTCTCCTGACTTTCGCGAAACCATGTCCCGCCCTCGACAAACGACAACAAACTCCTCTTTCAACATTCATTCCTCAGGAGCAAGCTATCGCTATCCAAGGTGTCTTAGCCAATATTGGTGGCCTCAACTCCAGTCTGGTCCCAGGTGCCAGCCCCGGTGTTGTCGTTGCCTCTCCCTCGACAGTCAATCCAAGTGGGTTTCGACGCTTCCCCGTCGCTCAACGAGTAAAGCGGGGACAGACTGATATGTGCCTGCAGATTACTTCTACACCTGGACTCGTGACTCGGCCTTGACCTACAGAATGCTCATTGAGGAGCTGATCTTCGGCAACTTAACCCTCAGAAAAACCATCGAGGATTATACCACCGCCCAGGCCATTGTGCAGACGGTCACCAACCCCTCGGGCTCGCTGTGGCCAGCAGGCGACGGTCTGGGGGAGCCCAAATTCTATACCAATCTGACGAGGTTCGATGGAGAATGGGGTAGGCCACAGCGGGATGGTCCTGCCTTGAGAGCGATTGCATTCATGGAACTCGCCCCGGTCCTGTTCAACCTGAACGAGACAGCCCTATACAAACAGATCTATTGGCCGCTGGTCCTCAACGATCTCAGATATGTCGGCCAGTATTGGAACCAGGTAAGTCTTCAGCATTCTGTCAGCCAATTCGGCTATTCATCTAACCTCCCAATCCCTTCAGACCGGCTATGATCTCTGGGAAGAAGTCCACGGCTCGTCTTTCTTCACTCTTGCCAATCAGCATCGTGCTCTTGTCCAAGGTGCTCTCCTGGCAAAACAGCTAAACACAACCTGTCAACCCTGTGCGCAAGCCTCTCAAGTCCTCTGCTTCTTGCAAAACAATTTCTGGAATGCCACCGGAGGCTACCTGACGGCTGATGTGAATGTCAACAACGTTGTCCGGAGCGGCATCAACTCGGACCCCATCTTGGCAAGCATTTCGGTCTTTGATGCGAACGCTACATGCAATGCGGGCGGTAAGCAATCCCTGTCGTCCAGAGCTCTCGCTCCCTCCTTCTAACAAATCCCCATCAGACTTCCAGCCATGCAACTCGAAAATGCTCGCCACACACAAAGTCCTGGTCGACAGCTTCCGCAATCTCTACCCGATCAACAACAACGCGCAGCCTCCCAACGCTGTCCTCATCGGCAGGTACCCGGAAGACACCTACTACGGCGGGAATCCTTGGCCGCTCTGCACACTGGCCGCCGCAGAACTGCTCTACGACGCCGTCCATCAGATCAGAACCGCCGGACAACTCACGGTCGACAACATCAGTCTTCCCTTTTTCACCGATCTCTACCCCACCGTCAGCGTCGGCACATATACGGGAGACGTGCTCAACCAAATCTTGACCAACATGACGACGTACGCCGATGGCTTCGTCTCTGCCGTGCAGCCACACCTCCCTTCTAACGGCAGCATCTCCGAACAATTCGACCGCACCACCGGCTTCTCCACCTCGGCATCCAAGTTGACCTGGTCATTCGCATCCTTCGTGACCATGTCGCGTCGTCGGGCGGGCCAATTCCCCATGAGCTGGGGCGCCTCGTCTCCATCAGCGAACACGAACCTCACAAGCAGCCAATGTCGCGGAACGAGCTTCAACGCCACGGGGAACTATACCCCCGCCCTCGCAGCGGGAGCTCCGAACGTCACAATGGACTGCGAATCGGAGGTTATCTTCAGCGTCAACGCCACGACGGCCTTTGGAGAGAACATCTTCATTTTGGGCAACGTCACAAAACTGGGCGGTGGCTTGAATAACGCCGACGACATCATCCTACCCCTGAACCCGGGCAACTACACGTCCACAACGCCACAGTGGTACGTCGACCTGTGGTTGAAGGCCGGCCAGGTTGTGGGGTACCAGTACGTGCTGCAGAACGGCGCGCAGTGGGTCTTTGAAGAGCACCCTGTGCGGACGCTACATGTGGGAGCGTGTGGGAGTGGACAAGTCGCCCGGGCTGACGATGTGGCTACTTTTCCTTCTTCTTAGCGAGGAGAAGAGGCAACTCAACGAAAGGGGGAAAGAGCCCAGAATAGAAGAGATGAGCTGTAATCGCAGACAAGTCCAATCGGAAAGGGGGCCCGCTCAAGACCTACCTACCTACCTACCTACCTGAACTGAACGAATTTCGTCAAACTGGAAGGGAAAAAAGAACCTTTGTCGTCAGTATCTTGAACAGTGTTATTTGTCATGGCATGGTTAAGCGTTGCGTTTGCGTTGCATTCACCACGGTGTGCAAATACTATGTGTCTGCCGTGTGTATAGAGAACACAGACCCAGAGAGGCGTGGAAACTATTAGCGTATATTATAGCATGGCATGGCATGGCATACCACCACACTTCGAAAGGAAGGGTTGAGGATTCAGCCTCGCCGTCCCCACGAATCGATATTGTCCAACAGAGACTTACTTACTCGCAGCCTTATTCTAGATACTGGGTGTCGTCCGTCTACCTTTTCATCCTAGTGAGACTGTTTTCTTTATTTTCTTATCTGCTTACTTGCTTATTTTGCCTTGCTATGCGTTTTTCCGGGCCCGCCAGGTCCCCCATCAGTCGTGGGTATTGTATCTTGTCCCCGATCGAGCTGGGCGTATTTAACAAGTCGGTATAATTCTCTAATAGCTCCCCTTTGCCTCTTTCCCTTCCAAAAGATACACATCGAGACGGAGTTCCATTTCTCTGTACTACTCTTCCGACTCACAACCCCTGGACCTCCAACCCCCTGATCTGAGACACACGCACACACGGATGATGAAGCTGACAGACTGGCTGTTCTCGCAAGAAGAGAAGGGAAGAAAAGATTCTACGAATGGCCAACAATAGCCTTTGGCTTGTACGGCTCCTCGAGATACTTCATCTCGTCCTCGGTGAGGGTCTTGCCCTTGACGGCGATGGCCTCCTCCAAGCGGGCGAGGTTGCTGAAGCCGACGATGGGGATGGTGTTTTTCTGGATGATCCAGGCCAGGGCGACGTGCGACATCTTCCAGCCCTTCTTGTCCGCGAGCTCCATGACGCGCTTGATGATCTCGCGGTCCGCCGGGTCGAGGCCCGAAAACATCGGGTTGCCCTTCATGCTCTCCTCGCGCACCGTGGCCTCGGAACCCAAGGGGCGCGCCAGCAGTCCGCGGTACAGGGGCGCCCAGGGGATCAGGCCCACGCCCGTCTCGTGGCAGTAGGGGTTCATCTCGCGCTCTTCCTCGCGGTAGCACAGCGAGTAGTGGTTCTGCATCGAGATGAATTTGGTCCAGCCGTGGGCCTCGGCGCAGGTTTGCAGCTTGGCGAATTGGTACGCCCACATGCTGCTTGCACCTGTATAGGGGAGGAAGAAAAGTCGTTAGTGAGACGGTATGACTAACAGGGAGAAAGCGGTGGAGGGGGGACAGCGCGTACCGATGTATCGAACCTTGCCCGCCTGCACGAGGTCGTGCAGAGCCTTCATGGTCTCCTCGACCGGCACGGACTTGTCAAAACGGTGAATCTGCAGCACATCCAGATAAGTCGTGCCCAGCCTCTCCAGACTCGCGTCCACGGCATTGAAGATGGCAGCACGGCTCAGTCCGCCCTGGTTGACATAGTCTTTGCTCTTCCTGATCTGTTCGGGGTACTTGATGTGCACAACGCCGGGTTCTTCGCCGACAGTACCAAAGCATTTGCTGAGAAGGACCAGTTTGTGGCGGGGGATGTTGTGCTTCTTGATGACGCGGCCGATCATGCGTTCAGATTCGCCATTCGAGTACACGTTGGCGGTGTCCCAGGAGTTGAGGCCACGGTCGTAGGCGCCCTTGAGGAGCTTGTCCACTTCCTCCATATCGTCGATGACCCATGGTTGCCAGTCCTTGTGACCTGTAATTTTAGAAAGTGTTAGTTACATGGGTTGTCTCGTCACCCAGAAGCTCTAAGGGACAGGCGGTGGCTTGGAATGAACGACACTAGTACAAGTTTTCCTCTGAACTTCAATCTCTCGCATGTCTAACCCCTTTTACTGGCCCGATGACCGTTTAGAGCTAACAGCTCATAGCAAAGTGATGACATGACTGTGGCTTCGTCCCGAGATAAGGCGTGATTGTGGACTCAGACTCACCAAAGGACATGGCTCCCAAGATGGGGATGGAGACTCTCAGGCCAGAAGCGCCGAGTTGGACATAAGAGACCTTTGTGTTGTCCAAGCTCTCCTGGAGCGATCGAGGCATACCGGCGTCACCCATCTTTGCGGTTTGTCGGTGCTGTTCAAGGAATGGACAGATAGACTAGGCTATGGTCGAGGGAAGAATGTGATTTGTAATAAAGACAGCGCGGCACAAAGCGACTTGATCAGTACACGATTTGCCTGAGACTCGGTACGTCAATGGAAGGGGGGGGGGGGAAAGAGTTGCGTTTTAATAGTAGAGGGGATCAGACAGGGTCGACTTCTTTAGATTTTATCCTTTCCACAGGCTGTTTGGGAGCAGAAGGCCACGAATATATACCTCGTCAACTCATCGGTGGGAGTCCGGCTGCCGATCGAATGATATTCAGGATAAATATCGAGCGGGAAAATTGTCAATTGCAAAGGCGGATCCCTCACCGTGTCTGGCCAGAGCGGCACCAGGCACGGGCATCGACGACGCAATTGCCGTGTGAGGACAACGAGGGTCTCGCGTGCAAAGCTTTGTTCCCCGCAGGGCCTCACTAGCCTTGGGCTCTACCAATGCGAGCTACCGGTTCGGTCGGGGAGGAGTTGGAGCCATTGGAGAAACGATGCATGGGAGTAAGGGCACCGCGGTCCAGTGAGAGTAGCTAGAGAGCTAGAGAGCTGCGGAGATGGAGAGGGAAGTGGAATGAAGCTGCCGCAAGAGCCACAGACGAGACGGGCCCCGATCCGGTATTAGCGGACTTAGGTTGAGGTAAAATCCATCTTAATAATTACGATGGACCTGCCTATTCGCCTGTCGGGTTATTGTGTGATTCATGGTGCGATGGGTGTGGGTGGATGGTTGGTGGATGGCAGGAGAGATGCTCAAAAGGTACCGAGTTCATGTCGTGGGTGGGCAAAGGAGAAGAAATTGAAACATAAACACCACACAGCACAGCCTGGGGCATATAGTAGCCATGAGCCCATGCAAGACTTCAAATCATCAGATACATCAACGACTCCCAATACAACCAAACCACAATGCTTGCCTAGTGATACAGGTGCGCAGGTATACGCCGCGATGCGTAAACTCCTTTTTTGCTTCGTTTTCCCAAAACAACACAACCACGACACCAAAGTAAGCGCTTGTACTCATAGCCTCTTCCATCTTTCCCATATGCAAAACCCCCATACCTTGACATGCCCTGCTCGCCGTAACATTTCTTTGGTCATGACTCGTTCTTTTCCCTATTCTTGCCAGCAGTGTACCGCGAAACGCATAATGCCCCAGTGAGTCCATCATCTGTGCCCGATCAAGTCCATTGCATCTTCCTCTTCCTCTCCATCCTCGTCCTCCATTGGCTCGTCACGCTCACTCTCGGACTCGGACTCTGAACCAGCCTCCGCTGCATTATGATGCCCGGGCGAGTTGGGGCGACCCCAGAAATCAAGGTCGTCGTCGTCATCGTCGTCATTCACCAATATTGTTCCACGTCGAGGTGCTTCGGGTGTGCCTGCTGCTCGTTGCCCGGTTCCGAAATAACTCCCGACAACCGGAGACACAGAGCGGGCGGAGCGAGCTGTGGGTGAGTGAGGCAGAAGCCAAGACGACCGGCTTCTGGGAGTAGTGGACGTTGTTCCTATGTCGATAGGATGAGGGACGACTTGGTCCGACGCTCCTGCGATATCCACTGGTTGACTCGCTCGCTCCGTCGGAGTGTGGCTCTGACTTGCTGTCAAGGCCGCTTCAGAGGTTCCTGCTTGCTGCGCGCGTTCCTGTTGTTCCTGTAGTTGTGGAGTTTCCTCGGCCCCCAGAAGTTCCAGCTGAGTTGTATTATACGATTCGCAAATGGTGCATTTCAACCCCAGCCAGTGATACTTGGTCACGCTGCGGCTGTTGCAATCGTTGCAAAAGATATAGGCCCGATTGCCTCGATACTCTTCCGGCATCGGTTGTTCTTCAATGTGCCGGTCCAGGCGTCGAAACTGGCTCTCCATGTTGGCAATACTCTTGGAACAGATCGGGCATTTGTAGCTAGTATTACACCACTCGGAAAAACACGACTCGTGGATGCTGTGGCCACAGCGCATGAACGCAACAGGTTTGTTCGAGGTAAACATATACTCACGCCACAGCGCATGAACGCAACAGGTTTGTTCGAGGTAAACATATACTCACCACAGATGGGGCAGTCACATTTGGTGCTCTTTTCGATGCACTTGTGGGTGCTTTCGGCCTGAATCGACATGCAAGCTGCACAAGTCTTGCAGTGGAAGAAGTCTTTGCCCAAACCCTCGCCGAGTCGGCAAATACCACAGTCGTCACAATGATAGATGGATCTTTCAGGATCATTGTTCCACAAGATGCAGATCGGGCAGTAATAGCACGCCGTTTGAACCTGGCACGCTTTGCAAAACTGGCCAACGGCTTGTGGGGTGTTACAAAGCATGCACAGCATATGTTTGGTCTCTTGACGCGGCAAAATATGGTTCTCGGCCTCGTCGTGGCAAAGTCGGCAAGTATACCATCTTTCACACACGCTGCATTGCATCTTAACGTTTCGCTTGTAATGGACACAGCCAAGCATCGGTTGAGATATTTCACCCGAGGACTCGATGTCATCAGGATCAAGAGGTGCATAGGTCGGGACGAGGGCTTCGGCAGTGACGTTGTAGTTGATCTCCTGAGCTGCTCCTGACACGGTCGAGCTTGGCGATGCTGGTCTTTGAGATGGGTCTGGCGGTCTGGACAGCATGGCATTGCCAGCGAGACCCTTCTGATACCGTTCCATCATTAAAGCGTGGACAAGCCTTGATTTCTCCGCAGCCGTCCCAGGGCCTGCCCACACAGCGTTGATCCTATGTCTGAGAGTGCCCATACCATCGTCTTCTGGTAGGGTTCCGGAACCATCTCTTCCCCGGCCGCCGCTGATCTCTTGTACATCTGGCGTGCCCGCCAGGGTTGCGACTCTTGAAAGATCCCTCAATGGATCAGATGCGGCGTGAGGTCGTGCACTGTCCTCATGTACGCGAGATCGATATGACAACTCATTGGCAGGATTCAGAGAGGTTTCGCTCTCCGTGCGGAGGTTTTGGAGGACAGCGGGGCGCGGCGGCTGTGAAGGCTCGGGCTCGAGAGGAGGAAACTCAGTGATAGAAGGCTCTTGTCGTAGAGAGGGCTCGGATGATGGTCGTCTCGAATCGTCCTGGGACTCTAAAGGAGGGGAGGGGATGGAGTCGAAGCTGTTCAACTGGTTGGCCCATAGCTGGATGGTTCTCGCTATAGACTGCACAGTGGTCTCCCTGTGCTCTGACTCTGGCTCGACCGCAGGGTCTTCCAGTGAAGGTGGAGGAGACGTGTTCCAAAGACGAGAGGGGCTCCAGCGTTGCAAGTCGGGCACGGCAGGGAAGAAACCGGGCGACTCCTCAGTTGTGCCGCTGAGGCGGGAGAATCGCCTCGCTTGGCGCAGCACAGGTTCGACAATGAACGAGGGGAGATATTCGCTCATTGAAGCCGCGAGATAAGCATGCCACAGTGCCTGGGTATGGATTTGGATTTGGCACACTGGAGATGTTTGTGTTTCGACACAGACAAATAGAAAGGGCAGACGACCAGGATTCAAGGCCCAGAATTACTGTACCGAGTAGGAGGCAAAGAACAATGGAAACACGGGGAAAGGGGCCAGTCTGACGTCGATGGAAGATGACTGGCACCACTGAACTGGCACCACTGGCAACCCCTGGATAGTGGTTACTGGTGCCCCGGTGGTGGTGCTGTGATGCTGCGGTTCAGCCGGAGGGTCGGATGTTGACTTGTGAGACTCCGTTGTTGTGGCACGTGCATCAATCTATCACAGCCTTGTCGCCACCTACTCCAAGCGGGCGCAAGGCTGAACGTCCAAGGAGAAGACTATGAGACCAACAGATTGTAAATACGAGCATGGCGTACCTTGAAGGCTTTGCTGACTATTTGTCTCGTTGATTATCCTTGCAACTCGACTTGGACTGCTAAAACTCCAGTTTCCCGATGGTGGTCAATAGATCAATGGTGTTGGCCACCTAGAACCACGAGAAGTCTGCCGCACCTGCAAATGCGTGCACAAACATACAACCCACGTTCCCCACGAAGAAAAATATACACACTGAGAACAAAGACAAGAAAGAGGCGGGGTTCAAACCAACACCAGCAATCCATCAATTGACAAAAACTTTTCCATCAGCACCGTCGAGTTGGGGGTGATGATAAGTGAAACCCGCGGGAGCAGGTTCTTTCGCCCTCTTGTTCTCAGATTCCTTTGCTCGGTCGACACGCCTTAGGCTCCCCAGTAACTCATAGAGCGCTCGCTGTATTCATTCGGTGGAGGGATCGGGATCGCCTACCAGAGAACCTGCTAATCACTTTGTCGAATCGTTCGCCGAAGTCACTAACTTGGGTCTCACTAGCAGGGGTCTTTGCGTTGGGGACAGGTTCTCGGGAATAAACATATATCCTTTGAATCTCGGGATCACATCATGTGCCCCCTTTTTCGTTCTCTGCCAGACATATCGACAGCCTTTTATACATTGCTTCTGGGTTGTTAGAGCTTTTGCCTCGCCAAGGTCCAACTCGATCTTCCCTTCACCCATCCTTGATGTTTTGTGGCAGTTATCACGCCTCAGCCATCACTCTGCATCGCGCTGGTGGTGCCAGACCAAGGCAGCATGGGTTTCCAGCCAGCAGAAGGTCATCCTTGGACGCTTTGCTGATATTCTCACTTGTCTTCCTCCTTCGCGGTGGCTTCCAGATCGCGCAGCGTCTCTTCAATCTCATGCGGTTCCGTAATGGACCAGACGCCTCCACCTTTCGCTGACGAACGCCCAACTTCTTTCGATACAAGATTGCGCCCGACCTTTCCAGGCCCCACACCAAGCCAGCGGCGACATCCAGCCTGCTGATCCAGATACTTGATAGAATCCCACCAGAGGATCGTGTCGACGGCTTGCCTCGCCAGGTTCTGCATGAGGTCGTCTTTCGACCTAAATGGCCTAGCAGTGACATTACTGATGCAGGGGACCCGGCCGGGAAATGTCACCTTTTCCGGGGTGAGGGCCTTTTTCATGAATTCATATGCCGGCATCATGATCGGACTGTGAAAGGCTGATCTTGATTTCAACTCAACGGCTCGGGGATCATGTCCGCCAAATTCTCGTATGTGGACCAGCAGATTCCGTATCCGCTGGAAGCTGCCGCTGAGCACTATTTGGTTCTTGGAGTTGACATTGGCAATCGAGATCTGTTGGAATGCTGGGAGAGCGCTGGAGTCGTCCTTTGCGCCTTCAGAGCCTTGGCTCAGGAACTCTCTGACGGCCGCGATCAGCGAGTCCAGCTGTCCCTGCTCGCAAACCAGGGCGATCATGCCGAATTCCTCGCCCGATTCCTCTTTTGCTTTTCGTGTGCATTCTCCCATGACGTCGCCGCGTCTCCGGACCAAATCGAGAGCATATGCATACTCCAGATTCCCCGCAGCGACCAATGCGGCATATTCTCCCAAGCTGTGTCCCAACGTGACGTCGATCGCTTGCTCCGTCTTGAAGCCAAACTCTTGCTCGAGGACCTTCAAGATCATGATGGATACGGCCATGATTGCAGGTTGGGCATTTTCCGTCTTATCCAGCTGCAGGATGGGGCCTTCGTCGATAAGAGTGGACAGCTTGCAATGCACAATGTCATCCATCTCTTCTAAAAACGGTTTACACGTTCGGGGGAAAGCTTCCACCCAAGGTCTCGTCATGCCTTTCCTTTGGACGCCATGACCAGGAAAGAAGAGGGCTGTTCGTAGAACAGGTTCCGAAGATGAGGCGTACGATCTAGAGGTCCGAACAGCGCGTAGACTTCGTTCGAGACCCGAAAGGGCCGTTCGTGGAGGTCGATACATGACTGCGGGGTTTGCAGGAAGTCGCTTCGCTAGAGAGAAGGTTGTTTCGACAACATGACGATGACCTAGCGGTTGGGGGAGAGAGGCAGGTGGCTCTTGGACTCTGCCTGAAAATCAAGGCCGTTGACCCAGCCTGGACGATGGGAACGAGAAAAGGTCCAAGTCGAATGCTGTTCACGTAGTTCCGTGAGTCCGAAAGCAAGCGAGCACCCTCTGCTACGTTAGGAGCAAGTTGTTGGGGGTCCGGCGAAGGCAGGGAGGCTATTGGGCTGTGCGCGAGTGAGGCTCCCCCCGCCCCGTACCTCGGTGAGCTGGAACAACTAACTTCCGCGCCGCGTTCCTGTTTGCCACATACAGTACGAGGTACAGGTGAGGATTCCTCAACTCCATCAGAACCTCATTCATGAATGATGCACAGGCAAATTACATATATTCGCAGACATGTTGTACAGTCGCAGTCCCATTTGTTCCCCCTTTGCTCTTTGTAACAGTCGGCCGTAGTGTCTGGCAGAGAACTCCTCCTTTTCATTGCTTGATCGTGGTCGCATTTCCAAGTCCCATCTCTATTTTCACTACATCACTCCTTTTGGAATTGCGAATGCATTCGCTCTGATTTGTCTTCCAGCTCAATCGCACTTATATCTGATTCGGCGTAGTTGATCATGGGACCTGACCTAAACTCGATCGTGGTCTTGGCCGTGATGACCCCCTCGGGCTGGCTTGCAAAGTGGTATTCATCCGACTGTCGCGAGCGGAGGGGACGTGGCGTACTTCTTCCCAGGAAATCGCGCTTATCACGCCTTCGAGCATTCGGATCTCCTAGTGGGCCACTAATGGTGGTCCTCATCCCCCAGAAATTGTCACCCAGGTTCTTCCAGCCAAAGGTATCGAGACCCAAGTCTTGAGGAGGTGGAGGAGCCCGGCCAAATATCAAGACGTGTCTCGTCACGGCGTACAATAGAGCGTCTAGCCATCCGCAGGAGCTGATGGCTGCCCCGGCCAAGCAGAACCACCCTGCTATCGTCAGTCGTGTGGCCAACCGCTGCGGCATGATAAGACTTACAATATGGTACGGAGACCCCTGTCATTGCGGCCATTCGACCCCCTGCGAGTGGTAACGTGCAAACGACATACACCACAGGATAGATGATCATGTACTTGGCCGCACGTTGAGTAGAGGCAGGGTCGGTACCGTCGTTGGGAAAGTTCGCATTCGAGCGGCTTCGTGATTTGGCTTTGATGAAAGCGAAAATGAGGATATACGTGACAACTGTCCCGAACATGCATATAAAGATCCAGAAGTAATGAAGCCACAGGCGTTCTTTGTCGTATCTCTTGTCAATCCAGCACTTTGTGGTTGTCAGCTTGATTGGACGACAGAACGACCTAGCCACATACCCATGCTCCCGCCCGGACGTATATTTTGGAACTTATGCCGACACCGATGATAGCCATAAGATAGACAAATATCCACAGGCAGACAATACCGCCATAGAACACCTTGTTTGTCACCCGCTTGCCCTTTACCACGGCGTAGTATGTGTGCAACGCAATCGCGAGGATGAAGACGCCTGAAGCAAGATCACCAGTCGAAACGAACCACCCATTCGCCCAGCATGTCGTGGTCCCTACTTGGATTTTGTTCTGAGAGAGGTATACCGACGTCAGCGCGAAGGCCATCGCTTGCTGGACGTCAGCCAGCACCAGATTGTAGATGAGGAGCAGGAACTGATTAGCGCCATCTTTGAGTTGGCCTCGGTGATACCATACACAGAGTCGATACGTCAGGAAAGTGAAGAGAGCGACACTGGAGATGAGTGAAAGCAGCCCAAAGAATGCCACCGCTACCAGTCCATGCTGCAAAACCGAAGGTAAGGGATCCAACGTCGTGTTTAGGGACACTGACGAGGTTGCGGCCATTTGGGCCGTTTGGTCGACAAATTGACAGCGGAATATAAATTCCAGAGGGATACGGGGGCACAACCTAGGTAAATGTATACTGACCGAGCATGGACATGGTACCCTAGCAGCTAAAGTCTGTGCGCTCTTCAACAATGGAAAGGGCAGGTGCAAAATCCCGAACAGATGGTGGGCTGCCGCGAGCATGGAAAGGAATCATGCCTGGCCTGGGTTCCAGGCCCGTGGACTGTCACCGTATGCAAGGGCACGTTTCACGCTGTGCAAGGATTGCATGCTAGATGCGAGTAGCACTCGTACTCGTAGGAACGGCGCCGTAGCACCAAGCCAGTGGAGTACTTTACTCCATAGAGCACAGGAACGCTCAATGTTGTCCCGGAGTAGGCTATCTCTTCGTCAATTTAGCACAGGAACCAAAGGGAAAGGGATTGACTGTGGGGAGGGGGGAGGTATTACCTGTACCAATTGCAGTTGCTTCTAGAGAGTCTCTGCTCGCGTGGAAGCAGCCTGGATAGCTTGTTAGTCTTCAATGGGTAAAGCGCCGATGACATGAATGCAATCTTTCTCGATGCTACCCCAGGTCAAGACCCAGGAGGATCGCCCCTTTCCTTGCCCCGCCGGTGCTTCGCGAAGAACTCAAAGGACTTGAAGGACTTGAAGGACTTGAAGGACTTGAAGGACTTGAAGGACTTGAAGGACTTGAAGGACTTGAAGGACTTGAAGGACTTGAAGGA